>NC_083345.1:72472833-72597637 GCF_019175385.1 Lycium barbarum
ACGAGGCTTCCACTACAAATCGATAACATATGCAAGCCGGCAAGGCTACCACAACAACCGAAAACGTTCACAACAAACTATACAGACACAGCTGATCATAACCTATATACAACCCACACACACATGTCTACAGACCTCTAAGAGTATCAACAGTGAAACATGACGGGACAGGGCCCCGCCGTACCCCTGGACAAACATATATATATATATATACATCAGAAGATCTGTACCAAAAGTCTGAGCTCCGGGATAATGGAGCTCTCCAAGATGGCTGACTGGAAATCCTAAGTTGGGGGATCACCAAATCTAGTGTCTGTACCTGCGGGGATGAAACGTAGCCCCCCGAAGAAAGGGGGTCAGTACGAGATATGTACTGAGTATGTAAAGCATGAAATACAGTAAAGAGGATTATAATTGAAATAGGGAGTACAGGAGACAAGTATAACGTCCAGAATACCAAAACACTTGCCTTTTGAAACTTAAATCATGCATGTCAATATCATATATCGTACCCGGCCCATTATGGGACTCGGTGAATAAACTCATCATATACCATCCTGGCCGCCATAAACATATCATCATATCATATATATATATATATATACCGTACCCGGCCCTCTAGTGAGGGACTCGGTGAACAATGCAGTGAAACTGTGGACGATAACATACCCGGCCCGGGACTCAGTGAAAGATATATTGAGGCATGCACGAGCAGAGTAGTGAGCAACCATATGCAAACTAAATCATAATTGAGACTCGATGGAATAATCAAGATGAACTATCATTTGAAAATCAAGACAATAATCATATCAAGTATCCTTCGAATGTCATAATGGATTATATCAAATAGAACTTTATAAATCATAGACACATGCCAAGACATAATAAAATAAGTTTTGGGAATCAAGAACGTTAGCCATCCTACTGGCTCTAAGAATAGGAGCTTCTTTGGAATCATATATACGTCGTCTGTTTGTTTCATAAAGATCATGACAAAAAGAAGGAAGGGTTAGCTTTACATACCTGTTATAGGTTAACCGTAATCAAGTTCGCTTCGTCGCCCCCTTTAGCCTATTTGTTATGACAGTAACGCTATCGCTAGTAAGCTATACTTTCTAGCTTATAAATCTACAACCAATCACTTATCAGGAATCATTCTTTAATTCATACTTTCTTGATTAGGATTTTTATTAGTTAAGAACTAGTCGAAACAAGATCCGAGGATGTTCCAAAACAGCCCACATACGTTTCACATACGATATCTTATGCATTCCTTTCTTAGCAATTTAGTGATTCACATTAGCGACGACACAACAACGATTTCATCCTTTATATGCAAGGAAATTATCTTAACCTTACAACAAGTCCTAAAGCAGCCCGTCAATTACAATCAACACAACACAAGTCTTAACGACACTTAGTCCTCCAATCTCACAAGATCAACAACACAATACATAATCTTAACCCTTAATCCCTCAATTCAACAAGAACAACCGATTAATCAAATACAACTCCATTCTTAATCATCAAATCCCTTTACCTTCATCATATATTCCATGAAAACAACAACAACACCAATTTAAAATTAACTTATCATTGCTAGTCTAAAACAGCCCCACATACGGCCCAAGCAAAGTTTCAACACCAACACACACAATTTTTGCATTTAATACCACATCCACCAATTCATACACAGATCAATCATTCCTAAAACATGAAAAAGTGAATGAAATCTTACCTTAAAAACAAAGCTCTTATCATCCACACGTAACTTCTTCAAGAACAGCCATGGTCGTGAGTTGCCATGGCTTTTATGATCTCCATCTTTTTCCTCCAATTGATCTTGAAATCCCTCAACTTAATTGTGTAGAAGTGTTATACCCCGCGTTTTCAGAGCATGAGCGTGACACGTGCTTCCTCAAAAAATTTACAATCATATTGTTGCTACATAATTTAAACTCACGTTGATAGTATTATATCCCGTATTTTTGTAAGTCGGATTATTCGTAAGCCGAGGTGGGGTCCATGCGTCGAGATTTTTTGGGACATGCAACAAGTTATGTGAATCACATATGTGAAGTTAAACACAACTCAATAAGGACCCTTGAGCCAAATCAAAGTGGAAGCTCTCCAAACAAATAATTTTAAGTTACGTTTTTGGGTGATCTGACTTCGGGAGGCCATAACCCCATCGGTATTTGGGAATTTGGGAAAACTCCCAAAATGAAAGTTGTAGATAATTGAATTATATTTCCAACCATAGGTCGTGGGTCCATAGGTGATGTCGGGATAATGAGATACGGACGTTTTAAGGCAGAAAGGTCAGTGGGCTAGGCCCAATCCGGGCCCAACCGGGTTTGGCCCATGACCCATGCCTGTTTAAGTGAACTTTCAGCCCTTTCTCCTCATTTTTCAGACCAAGAGCACCAGAAAATTCTGGAAAGAGAGAGAGAAGAGCCTTGGATAGAAGAAAAACCAATTTTGACCAAAATCTGAGCCCCGAATCCCGAAGCCCATGAACAGAAAACTCTTGTACGCTGCGTTGTCTTCAATTTGAGCTAAAAATCAACCAAGGAGAAGAGTGATAACGTGGTGGCTGCATGATTAAGGTATGAATAAGGTTCCTTTTCATTGTTAATGAGTTTATTTAGAGTTTTAACGGATTAGAGCGGAGGGAATAGCCTGATAAATTCGTTTGTTGGTGCTGTGAATTATGGAACGAGATTTGAAGAAACCTTTAGATGAAAGTAAATGTATTTAACTTGTAAAATGTGGAGGATGTGGTTGTTGATGTTGTTAGTGTTAATTTTAGCTTTTTTATGAAAATAAAATTATTAAATAGTAATATCACAAATTTGGTTGGTTGAGAAATTTAGAAAACAGTGCGCGGGCTGTTTTATGGCATACGTCGGTATTGGAAATGATGTTGTTGTTGATGTTTTTGGTTGTTGAATTGGAATCTCGGGCTAGGCATATAAACAGGGGAAATGCTGCCCGAATTTCGGCAGAATTTAAAAGGGGTTTTAATTAAAGTTTCGAGACGAACATACGACGATGATCCTAATGATATTATAAATGATTCCATATGTAGAGTACGAGGCTACGAATAATTCTTAAGCGAGTTGCAAGGCGAGAAGTAAGTTGAAAGTCGAGAATCATCTTTCAGGTATGTAAGGCTTACCCTTTCTTTCTTTTGGCATGTCCTAGAGCCAAATAAGGTATGATATGCACCTTGGGGTAACTCTATACTTTGATTCCGAGCTTGTTACGATTCTTATTAACTTTTTGACATGAGCATACTTAGCATAGTCGAGTCTTTGCATGATTTAATAACAAGCAAAGTATAAAGGGTCCCTAACTTTCATAGGCGGTCTCAGATTGTTTTGAAACGTTCGTAAAGGTTTCCGTAATGAATAATGTCCATAACTTTCTTATACTATCTCGGTTTTACCCGAAATGTGTTTATGATCCTTCAAGCGTCAATTAGTGTACTTATCTATCGAATCTTAAAAATTGATTTATGTGCATATAGTTTCTCACTACTCTCCTCGTGCATGCCTCAATGTATCCTTCACTGAGTCCCGGGCCAGGACACGTTCTCGTGCGTACTCAACTGCATTGTTCACTTAGTCCCTCACTAGAGGGTCGAGACACGTTATATATATATATATATATATATATTATGATATGATGATACGGGGGTGGCGGCCAGGATGACATATGATGATTCCATTCACCGAGTCCCTCACTAGAGGGCCGGGACATGTTATGCATATATGATATATGATGTTGACAAGCATGATTTTATCCTCCGAGTCCCTCACTAGAGGGCCGGGACACGTTATATGTATATATGATATATGATGTTGACATGCATGATTTTCATTTCAAAAGGCAAGTGTATTGATGTTTTTAACAGTCATACTTGTTTCTGATAAATCTCTGTTTTAGTTATGATCCTCTTTACTGTATTTCATGCCTGACATGCTCAGTACATATTCCGTACTGACCCCCGTTTCATGCCACGCAGGTACACCCAAATGAGTAGAAGACATTGCTAGAAGATGTTCCAGCGGGATTGGCGAGCTCCATTTCCTTCCGGAGTGTTGCTGAGTCTGAGTATATATGTTATGATTCCTGATTTATGTTAGAGACTTTGCAGACAGAGTCACATATGTGGGTCGTCAGTCTTGTAAGCGGCTCTGCAAGCCGATGTACCATTTTGTGTTATGTTACAAACTACATATGATTACAGATTTTACTTGACTTGAGAACAATGGAAAGAACGTTTCAGAAAGCCTTTACTATGTATTTCATTTTTATTTGATTTAAGAGTCCAAAGAGATTACGTGTGTAGTAAGAGTCAGCGGGTTCGCTCGGCCCTAAGTAAGAGTCGGATGCCCATCATACCCTATCAGGATTGGGGTGTGAGAAGAAGGGGGAGGAAAGGAGCTAGCCGAGAGCTCTCTAGGTGGCTGTCATGGCCGTGACTTCTTTCTCTCTCAAAAGCTTAGGAATTCCTCTCTCTAAATTCTCTTTTACAAAGTTGAAAATGAATTTTAGTTGCTAACTTAGTCATCAAATCTTAGTCTTATATGGTGCCTACAAAGTGGACACGTGTCCACCCTTATGACATGTGTCCACTTTTCATTCAAGATGTTACACCTCGGAAATTTTTCCGTTGGTACGAACGTGAATGAACTAGTGATGAATATGAGTGCATGATGTCCATGAGCAAGAAACGACGTTTGATGACCTTAGGCGAGATTGCAAAGGTATCCCATGTGAAATGAGAAAGTTGGCTAAGTTAAGATGAGGTATAAGGTGAGCAATGCATGTGCATGGACGTGGGTGATTAAAATGAGAAGTCTAAGAAATATGGGAAGTTGCAGATTTGCAACTGCCCAGTGGTCGTAAAGTGCTAGGACGGACCGTAAATTGGTATACGGTCCGTAAACTAGCAGGTCGTAAATTGGCATCCAAAACTTCAACTTTCTGCCAGTTGAGGAAATGGCTAAATACGACCTGGAGGACGGACCGTAAAGTGATTTACGGCCCGTAAACCATGGTCGTAAATCACCATGTTGCAGCCTTAAGTTTCTGGTTCTAAATATGGTTAAAGACGACCACGAAGGACGGTCCGTAAACTGGAATATGGACCGTAAACCCCCATGGACGACCACTGTGCACTTCAGTTCAGATTTTGCAAGTCATTAAATAAAGGGACCAACACTTGTCTTATTTCATTTCAACATTACACAACTTCTCTCTAAAACATCTCTCTACATTTATTATCCAAGTTTTCAAGGATCATAAGTCATCAACAACAAAAAACAAAGTGAATCAAGAGTAAGAACATCATCAAAGGTCATCCAAGTCAAGAAATCCAAATGGAGAAAAACTAGGGTTTTGCTCAAAGAGGAGTATTATCAACTAAAGCTTGTTCTACAACTTATAAGGTAAGATTCATGATATTTATATGATGTTTAAGATATTGGATAAGTTGAAATGCATGGATTGTAGAAAATATGGTCAACTAGGTCATGAATGATGAATAGTGACATTTTGAGGAATAGTTTGAATTGAATCACGAATGTTGTTGTGTTGAGATATGAATGTGTTACAAATAGTATTGAGATCACGAACTCGACACTTTAGACGAATGGGCGAAGTTGAATGTTATGACCATGAATATGGGTGAATTAGAAGCAAATTGAGAAATCTAGATTATGTGGATGATGTGAATGACTAATGACCATTGTTATGATATTAATGAAGGTAGAAACGCTAACATTGGAACGGGACGTACAAGCGTAGGATAGTCGGACGAAAAGGAATGTAAGGCTAATCCTTCTTTCATAAGGCATGGTTTCTTGGTCAAATCCCTAATTCCCCTATATGAGTACGTTGTTTCCAAATGATTGATATTCCGAGCTCATAAGCTCACGATTCTTGATATGTACTACTATTATACCACACACTTCATACGACGAGTAGGCCTATGATATAGAAGTAACGATAATGATGACAATAGTATCGATAATGATATTAATGGTGATGCTAAAGGTGTCTATGGGCTATTAAACTTATATGTGTGCCTATGAAGGGCTATAATGAATCCCCGAGCTTATGACGCCGGGTAGAATATATGTATATGATTATGTATAAAGTATGTATACGATTACGAAACGCGCGCACACCTCTGCAGATGGTACGGATAACCCTGAAGCCTTGGTAGGGCCAGGTATGCGTAACCTTGAGCCTTGGTTGGCCAAGTATGTATGAAACACCGATCCTATGAGGTCGGGTATGCTATGTAAAATGCTATGTATATGAAATGACTAAATATATAATATGAATATGAATGTGATAAGACTATGTATGAGAATACGGCTAAGGACATGTTTACGAATATGAGCACGAGTATGGTACGAGTACTATTATGGAATACAGATGATGACGTAGGTGTACGAATACGTATGAAAAATGGGAAGCCCCTATGAAAGGCAAGTAAGTGTAATGATGATGATGTTATTGTCTCCCCTCCTATGCTATTTCACATGTTGTTCCTTAAGCTTATATATATATCGATGTTGATCATGCTTTACATACTCAGTACATTCTTCGTACTGACGTCCTTTTGTTTGTGAACGCTGCGTCATGCCCGCAGGTACACAGGAAGACAAACTTGATCCATAACTGCCTATTCAGAGATTACATAGAGAGCTCCATTTCCTTCGGAGCCATATCTTTTGGGTACTCATTCTTTTGTGTATATAATTATGGGCATAGCGGGGTCCTGTCCCGCTAATGTGATATGTTATACTCTTAGAGCCTCGTAGGCATGTGTGTGTATGGGTAGATGTGTTTGGCCTTGTCGGCCTATGTTTTGTATATCATTTTGTTGGCCTCGTCGGCTTTGCACATTTGATGTGGCATGGATGCCTATGATGTTATCCAAGATGATTGTCGTCCAATGGGACTAATATGATTGACGACTAGAATGCATGAACTGATTTATGGATCACCTAGCTATTATGTAAAGCATGTCAAGGGGGGTGCCCGAGTGAGGATAGCACTGGGTGCTCATCGCGGCCCCGAGTTGGGTCGTGACACAAGACCAATCAAATTCCGCCATGTGTCGTGGGGCCCACTTAGTGGTCTAATTAGCTTAATTAATCATTAATCCGACTTAATAATATAATCATGGCTAATTAATCCCTAATCTCCACTAATATTTCTACACCAATTAAATTTAAAAGCAATCGTGCACTAGTTAAAAATCGGGGATTAAAAGCCCTTGTCTCATATCCCAAAAATTAACCTCGTCCTTAAACTTACGTCGATTAGCTTACGAATAATTCGACGTATAAAAATACGGGGTATAACAACCTTTTAGTTTCTGACTACTTGATCTTCTTTATGGTCAACACTGTCAACACCCAAACCGGAGGGCCATGACAAGCACGCGGGCCCTACCTGTCGAACACCGCTAAACATACTTTCATATCATAGTCATAAATAACAATGGACCTCGAGGGCCATAAAATGGAAATCTTCTAAATCATCAGAGAAATATGCTAAAAAAATTAATAAGCCCGTAAAGACATACTATACAACTATGCTGGACCAAACCTGTGCGAGCCGGCAAGGCCATCGTTGAATACTATATAGCAAAAATATAGGCTGAGACCGCTATAAAAAGTCTATCTATATCATAACTGTCTACGAGCCGTGTCTAGTAGAGTCTTGGTTATGGGTGTGTTGCGTGCCACACTTATAAACAAGAGACTGCAGACATTTTAGGAATGATTGACCTTCTTTCTTCATAAGAATCATGCGATAGAGCTATGATGTGAAAAATTCTTGTTCCTAAATCGTGTGTTGTGTATTTCAGAAATGCCTAAAAAGAAAAAGGCTACAGCAGCCCAAAAGGACCAGACGGTGGCCGAAAAGCGGGCTGAAAGAGCACCGCCACCGGTAGTAGAGGAAGATGAGTCCCGGAGTGCGGCTCAATCTCAATCCTCCCAGACAGTGCCTATTACTGAGGAGCGTGAGAGAGCCTCAGCTCCAGCTCCGGCGCCTCCACCAGATGCTTCGGGCCAGGATGTGAAAGAGGCCATTAATTTGTTGACCCAGTTGGTTGCGGCCCAGACTCAGCGGCAAAGTTCAGGGCATAGTGATAGGGTTGTTAGCGCAAGGGCCCGTGACTTTATTACTTTGAACCCCCCGGAATTCTTTTGGTCAAAACCGGAGGAAGATCCCCAGGATTTTATTGATGGTATGCTAAGGACGCTCCGGTTGATACATGTTTCGGACACCGAGTTAGTGGAGTTAGCGTCATATAGATTGATAGATGTCTCAATTCAGTGGTATACGGTATAGATGGCTTCACGGGGAGAAAATGCACCTCCCCCGGTATGGCAAGAGTTTGTTGATGCTTTTCTCCGTCATTATATACCCCCAGAAGTTCGGCGAGCTAGGGCCGATAAATTCTTAAATTTGAGGCAAGGCGGTATGAGTGCCCTAGAGTATAGCCTCCATTTTAACTCCTTGGACAGGTATGCTTCGGCCCTGGTAGCAGATATGGGCGACAAGGTACACCAATTTGTAAAGGGCCTAGGGCCCCATCTGATGGACAAATGCTTGACTGCGTCCCTTCAGGACGGTATGGATATTGCACGCATTCAGGCACATGCTCAGAACTTAGAGGAAAGCCTACAGCAGCGGAGAAGTGAACGTGAACAGGATAGGGGACATAGCAACAGGGCCAGATCTTCGGGCCCAATAAGTGAGTCCAGAGGCGGACACAGTCAACAGTTCCCTAGACATTCGGGCTATTCTATGACCAGTGCACCTCCACGGTTTTCAGGCCAGAGCCATGATAGATCTACTCATCCCGGGCCGAGTCAGAGCTATTCGGGGTCCCAGTTTAGAGGTGATTCAGGCTAGTCAAGGCCACCTATACCACGATGTTCCAGTGTGGGAAGTCGCATTGGGGTCAATGCCGATTGGGTTCAGATGTTTGCTATTCATGTGGTCGACTAGGCCATATTATGCGTGATTGCCCCTCAGTACATGGTAGAGGTAGGACCCAACCATCAGGGTCGGTAGCCGGATCTTCGGCATCTGTACGCCCTACGGGGCTAGGTTCACATGCGCCAGTCGGCCATGGTAGAGGTAGAGGCAGAGCTCCTAGTACTAGCGATCCTTAGCACCGTATTTATGCCTTGGCTGGATGCCAAGATATTGAGTCTTATGATGACGTGGTCATAGGTATATTATCGGTATTCCCTCATGATGTATATGCTTTGATTGATCCGGGCTCCACGTTATCATATGTTACTCCTTATATTACGGGTCAATTTATAGTTGAGCCGGAGTCGATCAAACCTTTTGAGGTGTCCACACCCGTGGGTAAATTGGTAATAGCTAGCCAAGTATATAGGGATTGTATAGTCACTATTTGTGACCGTCGTACCATGATTGATTTGCATGAGCTAGAAATGGTAGATTTTGATATTATTATGGGCATGGATTGGTTGGCTTCTTGTTATGCCAATGTTGATTGCCGAATGAACATGGTTCATTTCCAGTTTCCGGGAGAACAAGTCTTAGAATGGAAAGGGAATGCGGCATCTCCAAAAGGTAGATTTATTTCCTATCTAAAGGCAAGGAAGATGATCACGAAAGGATGTATTTATTATCTAGTGCGAGTTCAAGATGTAGAAGCTGAATCGCCGACTCTTCAGTCAGTTCCCGTAGTGAACGAATTTCCGGATGTGTTCCCGGAAGAGCTTCCAAGCCTTCCTCCCGAGCGGGAGATTGATTTTCCCATTTGCCAGGCATTAAACCCATATCTATTCCTCCTTATAGAATAGCACCCGCAGAATCGAAAGAGTTGAAGGAGCAACTGAAGGACTTACTTGATAAAGGCTTCATTAGGCCTAGTTTATCCCCATGGGGAGCGCTCGTATTGTTGTCCGAAAGAAAGATGGCTCTTTGAGAATGTGTATCGATTATCGGCAATTGAATAAAGTGACAATTAAGAATAAATATCCTCTCCCAAGGATTGATGATTTGTTTGATCAATTCCAATGTGCCAAATGGTTTTCAAAGATTGATTTGAGGTCAGGGTATCACCAAGTGAGAGTTAGGGAGAAAGATATCCCTAAGACATCCTTCACAACAAGATATGGTCATTTTGAATTTCGGGTAATGTCATTTGGGCTAACGAACGCGCCAACGGTATTTATAGAAAGAGCGACAATATGAGGATCCCATGTTAATGCAGTACAGAGATACACTCCTCAGAAGGAGGAGTCATTCTTGGATATTTCAGGAGACGGAGTTCTCCGATGTAGAGGTAGACTATGTGTCCCTGATGTGGCAAGTCTACGCCACCAGATTTTGAGAGAAGCTCATTGTTCCCGTTACTCCGTTCACCCCGGAGCGATGAAGATGTATCACGACCTTAAGTCTATATATTGGTGGAATGGGATGAAAAAAGATATAGCAGCATTTGTAGCTCAATGTCCTAATTGTCAACAAGTGAAAATCGAGCACCAAAAGCCAGGCGAATTGTTGCAAGCTATAGAAATCCCAACGTGGAAGTGGGAAGTGATTAATATGGACTTTATCACAGGGTTACCCCGTTCTCGACGTAAATATGATTCCATATGGGTGATCGTGGATAGACTCACAAAGTCAGCGCATTTCATACCGGTCAGAACGACCTATGTGGTAGAAGATTATGCATTGCTTTACCTTAAAGAGATAGTGAGACTTCATGGCATTACGGTGTCTATTATCTCTGATAGAGGAACTCAATTTACAGCTAAATTTTGGGAGTCTTTCCAAGAGGGTTTAGGGACCCAAGTACGTTTTAGTACGACATTCCACCCACAGACCGATGGGCAGGCCGAACGTACCATTCAGACTCTTGAAGATATGTTGCGAGCATGTATGTTAGATTGTTGAGGAAATTGGGATGATCATTTTCCACTCATTGAATTTGCTTACAATAATAGTTACCATTCCAGCATTCAAATGGCACCGTATGAGGCTTTATATGGGCGGAAGTGTAGATCCTCGATTGGGTGGTTTGAAACCGGAGAAACTAAGTTAATAGGGCCAGACTTGGTCCAGCAAGCTATAGAGAAAGTTAAGCTCATACAAGATCGGTTGTTAGCAGCCCAAAGTCGTCAAAAGTCCTATGCGGATAATCGTCGAAGGGACTTAGAGTTCGCAGTGAAAGATTGGGTGTTCTTGAAAGTGTCGCCGATGAAGGGCGTTATGAGATTTGGCAAAAAGGGGAAACTTAGTCCCCAGTATATTGGGCCATATGAGATTGTACGAAAGATAGGCAAAGTGGCCTATGAGTTAGATCTACCTCCTGAGTTGGAGTCAGTCCATCCAGTATTCCACGTCTCGATGCTTCGAAAATGTGTCGGAGAACCCACGAGGATCGTCCCAGTAAATGATGTTCAAGAGACAAAAAAGTTGTCTTACGAAGAAATACCCATTGCCATATTAGATAGGCAAGTACGGAGGCTTAGAAACAAAGAAGTGGCCTCAGTTAAGGTTCTATGGCGAAGCAGTAAACGAGAGGAAATGACGTGGGAAGCAGAAGAAAGTATGCGATCCAAATACCCACATTTATTTCAGCCCTTGCAAGAGGTCCAAGATGAAACGTCAAGATCATAAGGTATGCCTGTTTTCCTTTTATGCTTTTAGGTCGTGTGTGGACAAATTTTTATGCTATTATGTTGTGGCCCTGTGAGGCATCGATATTATGGGTTGTTGTGGCTGGATGGTAGTGCCATATTATAGGGGAAACTCTGGAATTTTTTTTATAGAATCCCCGAAGACTTTAACATTCGAGGACGAATGTTCTTAAGGGGGGGAGAATGTTACACCTCGGAAATTTTTCCGTTGGTACGAAAGTGAATGAACTAGTGATGAATATGAGTGCATGATGTCCATGAGCAAGAAACGAAGTTTGATGACCTTAGGCGAGATTGCAAAGGTATCCGATGTGAAATGAGAAAGTTTGCTAAGTTAAGATGAGGTAAAAGGTGAGCAATGCATGTGCATGGACGTGGGTGATTAAAATGTGATGTCTAAGAAATATGGGAAGTTGCAGATTTGCAACTGCCCAGTGGTCGTAAAGTCCTAGGACGGACCGTAAATGGGTATACGGTCCGTAAACTAGCAGGTCGTAAATTGGCATGCAAAACTTCAACTTTCTGCCAGTTGAGGAAATGGCTAAATACGACCTGGAGGACGGACCGTAAAGTGATTTACGGCCCGTAAACCATAGTCGTAAATCACCATGTTGCAGCCTTAAGTTTCTGGTTCTTAATATGGTTAAAGACGACCACGAAGGACGGTCCGTAAACTGGAATACGGACCGTAAACCCCCATGGACAACCACTGTGTACTTCAGTTCAGATTTTGCAAGTCATTAAATAAAGGGACCAACACTTGTCTTATTTCATTTCAATATTACACAACTTCTCTCTAAAATATCTCTCTACATTTATTATCCAAGTTTTCAAGGATCATAAGTCATCAACAACATAAAACAAAGTGAATCAAGAGTAAGAACATCATCAAAGGTCATCCAAGTCAAGAAATCCAAATGGAGAAAAACTAGTGTTTTGCTCAAAGTGGAGTATTATCAACTAAAGCTTGTTCCTACAACTTCTAAGGTAAGATTCATGATAATTATATGATGTTTAAGATATTGGAGAAGTTGAAATGCATGGATTGTAGAAAATATGGTCAACTAGGTCATGAATGATGAATAGTGACATTTTGAGGAATAGTTTGAATTGAATCACGAATGTTGTTGTGTTGAGATATGAATGTGTTACAAATAGTATTGAGATCACGAACTCGACACTTTATACGAATGGGCGATGTTGAATGTTATGACCATGAATATGGGTGAATTAGAAGCAAATTGAGAAATCTAGATTATGTGGATGATGTGAATGACTAATGGCCATTGTTATGATATTAATGAAGGTAGAAGCGCTAACATTGGAAGGGGACGTGCAAGCGTAGAATAGTCCGACGAAAAGCTATGTAAGGCTAATCGTTCTTTCATAAGGCATGGTTTCTTGGTCAAATCCCTATTTCCCCTTTATGAGTATGTTGTTTCCAAATGATTGATATTCCGAGCTCATAAGCTCACAATTCTTGATATGTACTACGATTATACCACGCACTTCATACGACGAGTAGGCCTATGATATAGAAGTAACGATAATGATGACGATAGTATCGATGATGATATTAATGGTGATGCTAAAGGTGCCTATGGGTTATTATACTTATATGTGTGCCTATGAAGGGCTATAATGAATCCCCGAGCTTATTACGCCGGGTAGAATATATGTATATGATTATGTATAAAGTATGTATACGATTACGAAATGCGCGCACACCTCTGCAGATGGTACGGATAACCCTGAAGCCTTGGTAGGGCCAGGTATGAGTAACCTTGAGCCTTGGTTGGCCAAGTATGTATGAAACACCGATCCTATGAGGTCGGGTATGCTATGTAAAATGCTATGTATATGAAATGACTAAATATATAATATGAATATGGATGTGATAAGACTATGTATGAGAATACAGCTAAGGACATGTATACGAATATGAGCACGAGTATGGTAAGAGTACTATTATGGAATACGGATGATGACGTAGGTGTACGAATACGTATGAAAAATGGGAAGCCCCTATGAAAGGCAAGTATGTGTAATGATGATGATGTTATTGTCTCCCCTCCTATGCTGTTTCACATGTTGTTCCTTATGCTTATATATATATTGATGTTGATCATGCTTTACATACTCAGTACATTCTTCGTACTGACGTCCTTTTGTTTGTGGACGCTGCATCATGCCCGCAGGTGCACAGGGAGACAGACTTGATCCATAGCTTCCTATTCAGAGATTACATAGAGAGCTCCATTTCCTTCGGAGCCATATCATTTGGGTACTCATTCTTTTGTGTATATAATTATGGGCATAGCGGGGTCCTGCCCGCTAATGTGATATGTTATACTCGTAGAGGCTCGTAGACATGTGTGTGTGTGGGTAGATGTGTTTGGACTTGTCGGGCTATGTTTTGTATATCATTTTTTTGGCCTCGTCGGCCTTGTACATTTGATGTGGCATCGATGCCTATGATGTTATCCAAGCTGATGGTCATCCAATGGGACTAATATGATTGACGACTAGAATGCATGAACTGATTTATGGATCACCTAGATATTATGTAAAGCATGTCGAGGGGGGTGCCCGGGTGAGGATAGCACTGGGTGCTCGTCGCAGCCCCAAGTTGGGTCGTGAAAAAAGTGGTATCAGAGCAGTTCAGTCCTAGGGTGTGTCTACGAGCCGTGTCTAGTAGAATTTTGGTTATGGGTGTGTTGCGCGCCACACTTATAAACAAGAGACTGCGGACATTTTAGGAATGATTGACCTTCCTTCTTCATAAGTATCGTGCGATAGAGCTATGATGTGAGAAATTCTTGTTCCTAAATCGTGTGTTATGTATTTCAGAGATGCCTAAAAAGAAAAAGGCTACAGCATCCCAAAAGGGCCAGATGGTGGCCGAAAAGCGGGCTGAAAGATCACCGCCACCGGTAGTAGAGGAAGATGAGTCCCAGAGTGCGGCTCAATCTCAATCCTCCCAGACAGTGCCTATTACTGAGGAGCGTGAGAGAGCCTCAGCTCCAGCTCCGGCTCCTCCACCAGATGCTTCGGGCCAGGATGTGAAAGAGGCCATTAATTTGCTGACCCAGTTGGTTGCGGCCCAGACTGAGCGGCAAAGTTCAGGGCATGGTGATAGGGTTGTTAGTGCAAGGGCCCGTGACTTTATTACTTTGAACCCCCCGGAATTCTTTGGGTCAAAACCGGAGGAGGATCCCCAGGATTTTATTGATGGTATGCTAAGGACGCTCCGGTTGATACATGCTTCGGACACCGAGTCAGTGGAGTTAGCGTCATATAGATTGAGAGATGTCTCGATTCAGTGGTATACGGTATGGATGGCTTCACTGGGAGCAAATGCACCTCCCTCGGTATGGCAAGAGTTTGTTGATGCTTTTCTCCGTCATTATATGCCCCCAGAAGTTCGGCGAGCTAGGGCTGATAAATTCTTAAATTTGAGGCAAGGCGGTATGAGTGCCCTAGAGTATAGCCTCAGTTTTAACTCTTTGGCCAGGTATGCTTCGGCCCTGGTAACAGATATGGGCGACAAGGTACACCGATTTGTAAAGGGCCTAGGGCCCCATCTGATGGACAAATGCTTGACTGCGTCCCTTCAGGACGGTATGGATATTGCACGCATTCAGGCACATGCTCAGAACTTAGAGGAAAGCCTACAACAGCGGAGAACTGAACGTGAACAGGATAGGGGACATAGCAAGAGGGCCAGATCTTCGGGCCCAATAAGTGAGTCCAGAGGCGGACACAGGCAACAGTTTCGTAGACATTCGGGCTATTCTATGACCAGTGCACCTCCACGGTTTTCAGGCCAGAGCCTTGATCGATCTACTCATCCCGGGCCGAGTCAGAGCTATTCGGGGTCCCAGTTTAGAGGTGATTCAGGCCAGTCAAGGCCACCTATACCACGATGTTCCCAGTGTAGGAAATCGCATTGGGGTCAATGCCGATTGGTTAAGATGTTTGCTATTCATGTGGTCGACCAGGCCATATTATGCGTGATTGCCCCTCAGCACATGGTAGAGGTAGGACCCAACCATCAGGGTCGGTAGCCGGATCTTCGGCATCTGTACGCCCTACGGGGCTAGGTTCACATGCGCTAGTCGGCCATGGTAGAGGTAGAGGCAGAGCTCCCAGTACTAGCGGTCCTCAGCACCGTATTTATGCCTTGGCTGGACGCCAAGATCTTGAGTCTTCTCCTGACATAGTCACAGGTATATTATCGGTATTCTCTCATGATTTATATGCTTTGATTGATCCGGGCTCCACGTTATCATATGTTACTCCTTATATTGTGGGTCAATTTATAGTTGAGCCGGAGTCGATCAAACCTTTTATGGTGTCCACACCCGTGGGTGAATCGGTAATACCAACCGAGTATATAGGGATTGTATAGTCACGATTTGTGACCGTCGTACCATGATTGATTTGCATGAGCTAGAAATGGTAGATTTTGATGTTATTATAGGCATGGATTGGTTGGCTTCTTGTTATGCCAATGTTGATTGCCGAATGAAGATGGTTCGTTTCCAGTTTCCGGGAGAACCAGTCTTAGAATGGAAAGGGAATGCGGCATCGCCAAAAGGTAGATTTATTTCCTATCTAAAGGCAAGGAAGATGATCACGAAAGGATGTATTTATCATCTAGTGCGAGTTCAAGATGTAGAAGCTGAATCGCCGACTCTTCAGTCAGTTCCCGTAGTGAACGAATTTCCGGATGTGTTCCCGGAAGAGCTTCCAAGCCTTCCTCCCGAGCAGGAGATTGATTTTGCCATTTGCCAGGCACTAAACCCATATCTATTCCTCGTTATAGAATGGCACCTGCTGAATTGAAAGAGTTGAAGGAGCAACTGAAGGACTTACTTGATAAAGGCTTCATTAGGCCTAGTTCATCCCCATGGGGAGCACCCGTATTGTTGTCCGAAAGAAACATGGATCTTTGAGAATGTGTATCGATTATCGGCAATTGAATAAGGTGACGATTAAGAATAAATATCCTCTCCCGAGGATTGATGATTTATTTGATCAATTGCAAGGTGCCAAATGGTTTTCAAAGATTGATTTGAGGTCAGGGTATCACCAAGTGAGAGTTAGGGAGAAAGAAATCCCTAAGACAGCCTTCACAACAAGATATGGTCATTTTGAATTTCGGGTAATGTCATTTGGGCTAACGAACGCGCCAGCGGTATTTATGGATTTGATGAATAATGTCTTCAGGCCCTTCCTGGATTTATTTGTGATAGTATTTATCGATTACATCTTGGTGTATTCTAGATCTGAGGCAGAACATGCGGATCATTTGCGTATGGTCCTTGGAGTTCTTCGAACTCGAGAGTTATTCGCGAAGTTTTCCAAATGCGAGTTTTGGTTGAACTCAGTGGCATTTTTAGGGCATATTGTTGCAGCTGATGGTATCCGAGTGGATAGTCAAAAGATTGAGGCAGTGAAAACTTGGCCAAGACCCACAACTCCTGCAGAGGTTCGTAGCTTCCTGGGCTTAGCAGGTTATTACAGGAGATTCGTTGAGGGTTTTTCCTCTATTTCTGCACCACTCACAAAGTTGACACAGAAATCAGCCAAGTTTCAATGGACAGATGCTTGTGAATGTAGTTTCCAAGTGTTAAAGGGTCGATTGACTTCTGCCCCAGTTCCGACACTTCCAGAGGAATTGGAAGGATATGTTGTGTATTGCGACGCTTCAGGTGTTGGGCTAGGCTGTGTGTTGATGCAACATGGAAAAGTGATTACGTATACTTCAAGGCAATTGCGGAAACATGAGCAGAATTATCCTACCCATGACTTAGAATTGGCTGCGGTGGTCCATGCATTAAAGATATGGAGACATTACTTATATGGTGTCCACGTGGATATTTACACAGATCATAAGAGTCTTCAATACATCTTCAAGCAGAAAGAGTTAAATTTGCGGCAATGACGATGGTTGGAATTACTGAAAGACTACGATGTTGATATTTTGTATCACCCCGGAAAGGCAAATGTTGTAGCTGATGCTCTTAGCCGTAGGTCGATGGGAAGTCTAAGTGATGTACGACCAGAAAAGAAAGAGATGGCCCGTGAGCTGCAACAGTTAGCTAGCCTAGGAGTCCGAGTGGTGGACTCAAGTAGCAGCAGAGCTACTATTCAGAATTCGGCAGTCTCCCATTACTAGTAGCGGAAGTGAAAGAGCGACACATTGAGGATCCCATGCTAATGCAGTACAGAGATACACTCCCTCAGAAGGAGGAGTCATTCTTTGATATTTCAGGAGACGGAGTTCTCCGATGTAGAGGCAGACTATGTGTCCCTGAGGTGGCAAGTCTACGCCACCAGATTTTGAGAGAAGCTCATTGTTCCCGTTACTCCGTTCACCCCGGAGCGATGAAGATGTATCACGACCTTAAGTCTATATATTGGTGGAATGGGATGAAGAATGATATAGCAGAATTTGTAGTTCAATGTCCTAATTGTCCACAAGTGAAAATCGAGCACCAAAAGCCAGGAAGATTGTTGCAAGCTATAGAAATCCCAACGTGGAAGTGGGAAGTGATTAATATGGACTTTATCACAGGGTTACCCCATTCTCAACGTAAATATGATTCCATATGGGTGATCGTGGATGGACTCACAAAGTCAGCGCATTTCATACCGGTCTGAACGACCTATGTGGCAGAAGATTATGCGTGGCATTACCTTAAAGAGATAGTGAGACTTCATGGAGTTCCAGTGTCTATTATCTCCGATAGAGGAACTCAATTTACTGCTAAATTTTTGGAGTCTTTCCAAGAGGGTTTAGGGACCCAAGTACGTCTTAGTACGGCATTCCACCCACAGAACGATGGGCAGGCCGAACGTACCATTCAGACTCTTGAAGATATGTTGCGAGCATGTATGTTAGATTTTTGAGGATATTGGGATGATCATTTGACACTCATTGAATTTGCTTACAATAATAGTTACCATTCCAGCATTCAAATGGCACCGTATGAGGCTTTATATGGGCGGAAGTCTAGATCCCCGATTGGGTGTTTTGAAACCGGAGAAACTAAGTTAATAGGGCCAGACTTGGTCCAGCAAGCTATAGAGAAAGTTAAGCTCATACAAGATCGGTTGTTAGCAGCCCAAAGTCGTCAAAAGTCCTATGCGGATAATCGTCGAAGGGACTTAGAGTTCGCAGTGAAAGATTGGGTGTTCTTGAAAGTGTCGCCGATGAAGGGCGTTATGAGATTTGGCAAAAAGGGGAAACTTAGTCCCCAGTATATTGGGCCATATGAGATTGTACGAAAGATAGGCAAAATGGCCTATGAGTTAGATCTACCTCCTGAGTTGGAGTCAGTCCATCCAGTATTCCACGTCTCGATGCTTCGAAAATGTGTCGGAGATCCCACGAGGATCGTCCCAGTAAATGATGTTCAAGAGACAGAAGAGTTGTCTTACGAAGAAATACCCATTGCCATATTAGAGAGGCAAGTACGGAGGCTTAGAAACAAAGAAGTGGCCTCAGTTAAGGTTCTATGGAGAAGCAGTAAACGAGAGGAAATGATGTGGGAAGCAGAAGAAAGTATGCGATCCAAATACCCACATTTATTTCAGCCCTTGGAAGAGGTCCAAGATGAAACGTCAAGATCATAAGGTATGCCTGTTTTCCTTTTATGCTTTTAGGTCGTGTGTGGCCAAATTTTTATGCTATTATGTTGTGGCCCTGTGAGGCATCGATATTATGGGTTGTTGTGGCTGGATGGTAGTGCCATATTATAGGGGAAACTCTGGAATTTTTTTTATAGAATCCCCGAAGACTTTAACATTCGAGGACGAATGTTCTTAAGGGGGGGACAATGTTACACCTCGGAAATTTTTCTGTTGGTACGAAAGTGAATGAACTAGTGATGAATATGAGTGCATGATGTCCATGAGCAAGAAACGACGTTTGATGACCTTAGGCGAGATTGCAAAGGTATCCGATGTGAAATGAGAATGTTTGCTCAGTTAAGATGAGGTATAAGGTGAGCAATGCATGTGCATGGACGTGAGTGATTAAAATGAGAAGTCTAAGAAATATGGGAAGTTGCAGATTTGCAACTGCCCAGTGGTCGTAAAGTGCTAGGACGGACCACCGTAAATGGGTATACGGTCCGTAAACTAGCAGGTCATAAATTGGCATGCAAAACATCAACTTTCTGCCAATTTAGGAAATGGCTAAATACGACCTGGAGGACGGACCGTAAAGTGATTTACGGCCCGTAAATGTTATGTCCCGTGTTTTGTATAAGTGGAATTCGGCAAATAATTAAGATTTGTGTGTTATAAGGAAATATTGTTGATTTTGGTGAATATGACTATGTGGGTTATGGAATCATTAATGTTAAGGCATCGGGGAAGGCCGAGGGTAAATTTGGAATTTCGGAAATTAGTTTCGGGAATTACAAAAACGGGACTTTTAATGAATTGGGCCAAGAAAAATTTGATAAGAATCTAGGCCCAAAATTTTGTGGTGGCCGGCCATAGTGAATGGCCCAACCCTTTTTTAATGTCATGTGCTATGCACATGACTCTCCATAGTGGATATATATCAATGATCCTTGTGAATTATCAAGAAAAATATCACACTTCAACTTTGAGCTAAAATAGCTCTCGGCCGAGAACCATTGGAAAGAAAAAAAAAATTCTTGGCTTTGTTTCTAATCCAAACACCTAGTTTCTTTTGGAATGATTGATGAGTTCGAGGTGCTCTTCGTTGTGGTACAACTAGTTTGACGAAAGGGCGACGTTTGCGGCGAATCGGAATCTTAAGATCAAGGTAAGATATCTATGTTTTTATGTTATGAAATGGATATATATGTGTTAGTAACTGGATTAGCATGAAGATTATGGAACTGTGGTGGGTGTGTGCATGGCGTGTATGTGTGTGAGGGGTGTGTTTGGCCGTGAGCTATATGGGGTGGAAGGACATGTGAATTGATTTCGTTTTAGCTTGTTAGTTGTGTTGTTGTGATTTTTATGTTGTAAATGATTAATTAAAGAATTGAGTTGGCATTAGAAAATGATTTCGGACGTTATCGGAAAGTGTATACCTTTGGTATATTTGTGTATATCATAGTATATTTATGATACTAAAGACTTTAAATATGAGTTATAATTGATGTTGATGGATTTGGAATGAAACGATGCAAGTTAGAATATTCGTCGTAACTTTTGGTGTTTTGAATGAAATAGGGAAAGTAATGGATTTTGAGAAACTTTGTATATGGTTTGGAACTTGTATGTTATGTGGTGGAATAATCTTGAATGAATGAATACAATAATGTGGACATGAGTGGAATTGTGAAGTTTGAATATAGGATTACCAACTTATGTATTAAGGTGAAATTTTGAAGCTAGTGTGGTTTGTATTGTGTAATGATGTTTGGGTTGTTGTTGTTGTTGTATTTTGAGCCGAGCTAAGTCTCGGGGGTGTTAGATTTATAGGGGAAGTGCTGCCGAAATTTCGGTAGCCAAGTATAGCCCCAAAGATGAAAATGTTAACTCTCATGAATAGTAACTGGTAAAAGTGACCATTTGCAGTTTTCGGACGAAACGGGAATTGCGATTTGACGAGCGTAAGGCGCCAACCAGGTATGTAAAGCCTACCTATCCTTCTTTTGGCATGTCCTAGTCATACTAGGTTAAGATCGGAATCTCGGGGGTAACTCTGCTCTTGGGAATTTAGGTTCAAGTTTGGGTACTATTTATCCAGCGCAATTGAACCCTTTTTGTTGTATTTGGTTAGAAGAGTGTTCGAACCTCCATACCTTTTGCTGTTGTGTCCGAAACTCTCCGAAACTTTCGTAGATGGCTCTAGGGAGCCTAAATTCTGTGATTCGTGTTCGCCGCCTCAATTTGACCCGAGGTGGGCCCCCAAGCCCTGAGGCTTCCCTTATTCAGTTTGTTTGGTTCGTTTGTGTCCGCTATGATCAGCGATCGTTTGTTTATGACTTAATGGTGTGTTTGAAACTTCCTATGCCGTTAGTGAACGTTTTGCACTTCGAGTAATGTGAAATTTTCAGAAAATGACCTATGAACGGCTTTCTAAAAATCTGGCAGTTTGGAACTTCGTAACTGTTATACACAAATTTGATCAATCTGATTCCTACTCCGAGCCCTCTGGCGTCGGTATGTGCTCATCTGTAACTATATGTTGAGTCCGTTAATTTACTTTTGATATGCATATGGTTTCTGCACTACTCCGTTCGTGCTATTTGCTATCCTTTCGTTCGTCGGTACCCGGGCCGACTTTGTGATCGTGCGCGCTATAACATATTCGGGAGTTATGATGTGTTACGGTTTCCGAGGCCTCGCCATAGGGCCAGTTACCGTTATGGAGTTATGATGTGATATGGCATTTGATGTGTTCTGATGATGTGATGTGTGTGTGATATGATGTGTCTGGAGACTGTACGGAGATTTGAAAACTTCTGGAGTCATGATGTGTTGTGGCACCAGCGTCGGGGGTGACCACGTTCCTAAACCCTATACATGATTTGATTTGCATTTGTACGTTCGCCTTTCGCACAGGTTTGCTTTGTTACGTTGACGTTGTGTTTGTTCTTTCTGACTCCAGCTGTGTTTGTGATTTCTGTACCTTCTGCTTTACATACTCAGTACTTCTCCCGTACTGACCCCCGTTTCTTCGGGGGCTGTGTTTCATGCCCGCAGGTACAGAAGATCGTTTGGGTGGTCCTCTAGTTTAGGCTACTCATTCTGCTGTGTTGGAGAGCTCCCCTTGATCCGTAGCCTACTTTTGGTACATACCTTCTGTTGTATGTGTGTGTTCGGTACATTTGTGGATGTGTAGGTACGGCGGGGCCCTGTCCCGTCATATGTTCCTATGTTCTGTTTTGTTTAGAGGCCTGTAGTCAGATTTGTGGGTCGTGGGTCCGGTGTGTTTGTATGTGAGTCTGTTTTGCGTTCTTAAGCGGCCCGTACGCTACTATGGCCAAGTCGGCCTCTGAGTTTGTGTGTGTGTGTGTGCATTTGGGCGATGTACATCCCGCCCCCTTTCTGATGTATGTGTGTGCATTTGGGCGACGTATATTCCGCCACCTTTCTGATTTTGATTTGACTAATCTGAACGGGCGACCGCTTAAGATAAGGGTTCGGTAAGTGTTTGTGTGACGTCTGTTATAAATCTTCAGCTCGAACAACATATGCTGAGTTTGATTGGGTTTGAATACGATGATCGGGTTGTGAGTTTGTTTGAGGTGCCTAAGTAGGGCACCAGTCGCGGCCCACGGGGCTGGGTCGTGACAAAAGTGGTATCAGAGCGGTTTGTCCTCGGAATGTCTACAGGCCGTGTCTGGTAGAGTCTTGTTTATCGATGTGTTGTGCACCACATCTATAAACAGGAGGCTACAGGGCATTTAGGATGTTACTTTCTTTGGAATCTTAGATCGTGCGATAGAGCTGTGCTATTAGGGTCATTCTGATCTGACCCGTTGTTGTGTTTGCAGTGATGCCTCCGAAGAAGGCAACGGCGGCCCAGAAGGGCAAGGCGAAGGTGGGAGAGACCAGTCAGGCACAACGAGCTACTCGGGCTCGTGTCTATGATTTGCCTGAGGTTGCACCTCATTCTGAGGGGTCTGCTACACCCCCATTAGTACAGCCTAGAGCAGGACCTTCAGCAGCTCCAGAGGTCCGTGTACCCGCTCCTGAGACTCCAGCTCCTCAGCCAGGGGCGGAGGATAGGACCCTGAGGGAGGCCGTACAGTTGCTGACCACGATAGTAACGGGGCAGGCTCGCAGACGCGGGCGGAGGGACGATGATGATGAGGACAGGCGGGACAGCTTGAGAGTTCGGGAGTTCTTATAATGTGGCCCTCCAGAGTTTTTCGGGTCTAAGCCCGACGAGGACCCCCATGACTTTATTCGGGGGATACGACGTGCATTAGACTTGGTCAGGGCTTCAGAGACCGAGTCTGTTGAGCTGGCTTCGCATAGACTTCGGGATGTTGCCGCTCACTGGTATGAGACTTGGGAGTTATCCAGGGGTGAGGGTGCTCCTCTAGCTACGTGGGGTCAGTTTGTGACTGCTTTCACCCGCCACTTTCTGCCCCCAGAGTTACGACGGGAGCGAGCTGATCGGTTTTTGCATCTGCAGCAGAGGGGTCGAAGCGTTCGTGAATATAATTTGGAGTTTGATTCCCTGGCCCAGTATGCCCCTGTCGTGGTGGCAGATATGACAGATCGGATGCATAGATATGTTATGGGGTTGGATCGTTACCTGATTAACGGCTGTATGGCGGTGTCATTGCAGACAGATATGGACATTGCCCGTCTACAGGCCTACGCCCAGGGGATGGAGAACTGGCACCGAGCAGATCGGCCCAGCAGAGAGTATGATGGGAGACGGCCCAAGAGGGCCAGATCAGCGGGGTATTCTGGAGATTCTCGGGGCGGGCAGCCTCAGTATCAGTCCAGTGGGTACTTTCCTCCGTTAGCCCGGGACACACAGTCTATTAGTAAGAGATTTGATGGCGCAGGACCGTCCAGGGCAGAACAGAGTTCCAGAGCCCCAGGTCCTCAGGCGAGCAGGGGTTCCTGTCAGACTAGGCCACCTATGCCCCCGTGTTCGTATTGTGGGAGATCGCACCCAGGTGAGTGCTTCAGGGCCACAGGGGCCTGTTTTGCTTGCGGCCGCCAGGGCCATATCATGCGGGATTGTCCGTGGGCAGGCGGTTCCGGTAGCGCAGCACCGCCGATGATATCCGTTGCTGGTTCGTCGTCTACCCCTTCGGCTACGCGCTCCACGGGGCGAGGTATGCCAGCACCGGCGGGCCGCGGTAGAGGCCGTGGTGGGGGTTCAGATTCTAGCGGTCCCTCGAACCGCATCTATGCTTTGACTGGTCGGCGGGACCCAGAGGCATCCCCAGACACAGACCCAGGTATATTACTAACCTTTTTCTGAATGAATATGTGCAATAATAGGTCTGTATCTCAGTATTATGTGATATTCTCTTTTTGTGTGTCAGTAAAAAGTAGGGTAAGAATCCGAATTAATGAAAATATTTGAGGCAGTTATTTGTATATGTGGGAGGCGAATATATGGAATTTGGAAGGCTAGAACGATAAACCACAGAGCCAGAAGAGCAAACGACCTCTTCGGGTCAGAGTGGGGCCCGCTATAAAAACTTCCCGAAAAATTTGCTAAGACACCGTTTGGCCCTAAAAATTTCGTGACAAAGGTCGTGCGGGGCAATTGACGAAATTATATCAGTCCTAACGCGTCAAAATGCGTGAAAATTTCGGGGTTAAGCGTGCTCAAGCCAGAGTAATTCTGGGATGGGTGACCCCTGGGAAGTAATGCAAAGTTCTTCATAAGTGAGAATATGATAAAAATAAATGGAAATTTGGGGTAACCAAGAGGTAAATAGAATGTGTGTGGAGTAATTAGTGCCCTTTCGGGAGTCGCGCGGAACGAGGCTGACTAAACGGGCAAAAAGAAAAAGGGTATAACACCGCTTGGGAAATTGAACGAACTTGAATAACAGCCAGAGATGTTCGCCAGTAAGGTCTGGATAAGTGTGTGTATGTGTATGTGTATGTGTGTGTATGATTTTCATTTGGTGTCATGTGGGTCAAGAGCCGAGCCCCGGCAACTAATGTTGTGAAAGATGAAAGGTAAGCAGTGTGAATAAATAGAATCTTTGAAAGAATCGATACGCGAGACGCAAGGTAATTTGTGTGACAACTTGGTGAATAAATTTGCAAGTAAAGGGAAATTCCCATGAAGCCTTGGAGCCTGAATATGAACGATTCGATTCTAAATTGACATTCCATCTGTGGTGCTTCTGCACTTCCGATTCTGATGAGGCTCTGCCTAGTACGCCTCTGTATTTCTGAGCTCGATTATGTCCCCGTCCGATGAACCTTTTGTGCGTTTGATTCTGAATCCGTTTCTGTTTGGCACACCTCTGTATGTCTGACTCTGGATATAAATCCGTCTGATATGCTTCAGTGCGTTTGATTTTGACCGCGCGTATGTTTGATACATTTCGGTTTGTCTGATCACAACTCTGTATGAAACAATTCTGTATATTTGATTCTGATTTCTAATCTGTCCGATGTGATTTCGTACGTCTGACCCTGATCTCAGATTTGTTTGACACACTTTTGTACCCCTGACTTCGACTACGAATCCGTCCGCCATGGTTGAGTATGTCTGCCTCCGATTATGGATCCGTCCGATATGCTTATGTGCGTCCGACTTTAGTTCTGAATTTGTTTGGCATGAAGTGTCTGATATGAAGTAAAGTGAGATTACGACGATGCGGTAAGGAAACTCAGGAGTGTGACAAGAAAATGATATAGACTATGATGTCTGGAAAGCGTTCGTCCATTACACGAATATAGCGTATGGTGCGGTGATTACGTAGGGTATGAGAAAAGGGATTATGAAGGCATTTGAATCGGTGATGTGAAAAAAATTGCCCCCTAAAGTTGGTAAAGAAGCAGTGTCGGAAAATCCACGAAAGGCAACCATGAAGAGGACCCTCCCGAAGTAGCATGGCGCCCCATAAGGTCGGTTCAACATTCGAGGACGAATGTTCTTAAGGGGGGGAGAATGTCATGTCCCGTGTTTTGTATAAGTGGAATTCGGCAAATAATTAAGATTTGTGTGTTATAAGGAAATATTGTTGATTTTGGTGAATATGACTATGTGGGTTATGGAATCATTAATGTTAAGGCATCGGGGAAGGCCGAGGGTAAATTTGGAATTTCGGAAATTAGTTTTGGGAATTACAAAAACGGGACTTTTAATGAATTGGGCCAAGAAAAATTTGATAAAGATCTAGGCCCAAAATGTTGTGGTGGCCGGCCATAGTGAATGGCCCAACCCATTTTTAATGTCATGTGCTATGCACATGACTCTCCATAGTGGATATATATCAATGATCCTTGTGAATTATCAAGAAAAATATCACACTTCAACTTTGAGCTAAAATAGCTCTCGGCCGAGAACCATTGGAAAGAAAAAAAAATCTTGGCTTTGTTTCTAATCCAAACACCTAGTTTCTTTTGGAATGATTGATGAGTTCGAGGTGCTCTTCGTTGTGGTACAACTAGTTTGACGAAAGGGCGACGTTTGCGGCGAATCGGAATCTTAAGATCAAGGTAAGATATCTATGTTTTTATGTTATGAAATGGATATATATGTGTTAGTGATTGGATTAACATGAAGATTATGGAAGTGTGGTGGGTGTGTGCATG
Organism: Lycium barbarum; assembly: GCF_019175385.1. Taxonomy (NCBI): domain Eukaryota; kingdom Viridiplantae; phylum Streptophyta; class Magnoliopsida; order Solanales; family Solanaceae; genus Lycium; species Lycium barbarum. Next base: position 72,499,815 of record NC_083345.1, read on the forward strand.
GCGTGTATGTGTGTGAGGGGTGTGTTTGGCCGTGAGCTATATGGGGTGGAAGGACATGTGAATTGATTTCGTTTAAGCTTGTTAGTTGTGTTGTTGTGATCTTTATGTTGTAAATGATTGATTAAAGAATTCAGTTGGCATTAGAAAATGATTTCGGACGTTATCAGAAAGTGTATACCTTTGGTATATTTGTGTATATCATAGTATATTTATGATACTAAGGACTTTAAATATGAGTTATAATTGATGTTGATGGATTTGGAATGAAACGACGCAAGTTAGAATATTTGTCGTAACTTTTGGTGTTTTGAATGAAATAGGGAAAGTAATGGATTTTGAGAAACTTTGTATATGGTTTGGAACTTGTATGTTATGTGGTGGAATAATCTTGAATGAATGAATACAATAATGTGGACATGAGTGGAATTGTGAAGTTGAATATAGGATTACCAACTTATGTATTAAGGTGACATTTTGAAGCTAGTGTGGTTTTTATTGTGTAATGATGTTTGGGTTGTTGTTGTTGTTGTATTTTGAGCCGAGCTAAGTCTCGGGGGTGTTAGATTTATAGGGGAAGTGCTGCCGAAATTTCGGTAGCCAAGTATAGCCCCAAAGATGAAAATGTTAACTTTCATGAATAGTAACTGGTAAAAGTGACCATTTAGAGTTTTCGGACGAAACGGGAATTGCGATTTGACGAGCGTAAGGCGCCAACCAGGTATGTAAAGCCTACTTATCCTTCTTTTGGCATGTCCTAGTCATACTAGGTTAAGATCGGAATCTCGGGGGTAACTCTGCTCTTGGAAATTTAGGTTCAAGTTTGGGTACTATTCATCCAGCGCAATTGAACCCTTTTTGTTGTATTTGGTTAGAAGAGTGTTCGAACCTCCATAACTTTTGCTGTTGTGTCCGAAACTCTCCGAAACTTTCGTAGATGGCTCTATGGAGCCTAAAGTCTGTGATTCGTGTTCGCCGCCTCAATTTGACCCGAGGTGGGCCCGCAAGCCCTGAGGCTTCCCTTATTCAGTTTGTTTGGTTCGTTTGTGTCCGCTATGATCAGCGATCGTTTGTTTATGACTTAATGGTGCGTTTGAAACTTCCTATGCCGTTAGTGAACGTTTTGCACTTCGAGTAATGTGAAATTTTCAGAAAATGACCTATGAACGACTTTCTAAAAATCTGGCAGTTTGGAACTTCGTAACTGTTATACACAAATTTGATCAATCTGATTCCTACTCCGAGCCCTCTGGCGTCGGTATGTGCTCATCTGTAACTATATGTTGAGTCCGTTAATTTACTTTTGATATGCATATGGTTTCTGCACTACTCCGTTCGTGCTATTTGCTATCCTTTCGTTCGGCGGTACCCGGGCCGACTTTGTGATCGTGCGCGCTATAACATATTCGGGAGTTATGATGTGTTACGGTTTCCGAGGCCTCGCCATAGGGCCGGTTACCGTTATGGAGTTATGATGTGATATGGCATTTGATGTGTTCTGATGATGTGATGTGTGTGATATGATGTGTCTGGAGACTGTACGGAGATTTGAAAACTTCTGGAGTCATGATGTGTTGTGGCACCAGCGTCGGGGGTGACCACGTTCCTAAAACCTATACATGATTTGATTTGCATTTGTACGTTCGCCTTTCGCACAAGTTTGCTTTGTTACGTTGACGTTGTGTTTGTTCTTTCTGACTCCAGCTGTGTTTGTGATTTCTGTACCTTCTGCTTTACATACTCAGTACTTCTCCCGTACTGACCCCCGTTTCTTCGGGGGCTGTGTTTCATGCCCGCAGGTACAGAAGATCGTTTGGGTGGTCCTCCAGTTTAGGCTACTCATTCTGCTGTGTTGGATAGCTCCCCTTGATCCGGAGCCTACTTTTGGTACATACCTTCTGTTGTATGTATGTGTTCGGTACATTTGTGGATGTGTGGGTACGGCGGGGCCCTGTCCCGTCATATGTTCCTATGTTCTGTTTTGTTTAGAGGCCTGTAGTCAGATTTGTGGTTCGTGGGTCCGGTGTGTTTGTATGTGAGTCTGTTTTGCGTTCTTAAGCGGCCCGTACGCTACTATGGCCAAGTCGGCCTCTGCGTTTGTGTGTGTGTGTGTGCATTTGGGCGATGTACATCCCGCCCCCTTTCTGATGTATGTGTGTGCATTTGGGCGACGTATATTCCGCCACCTTTCTGATTTTGATTTGACTAATCTGAACGGGCGACCGCTTAAGATAAGGGTTCGGTAAGTGTTTGTGTGACATCTGTTATAAATCTTCAGCTCGAACAACATATGCTGAGTTTGATTGGGTTTGAATACGATGATCGGGTTGTGAGTTTGTTTGAGGTGCCTAAGTAGGGCACCAGTCGCGGCCCACGGGGCTGGGTCGTGACAGTAAACCATGGTCGTAAATCACCATGTTTTAGCCTTAAGTTTCTGGTTCTGAATATGGTTAAAGACGACCACGAAGGACGGTCCGTAAACTGGAATACGGACCGTAAACCCCCATGGACGACCACTGTGCACTTCAGTTCAGATTTTGCAAGTCATTAAATACAGGGACCAACACTTGTCTTATTTCATTTCAACATTACACAACTTCTCTCTAAAATATCTCTCTACATTTATTATCCAAGTTTTCAAGGATCATAAGTCATCAACAACATAAAACAAAGTGAATCAAGAGTAAGAACATCATCAAAGGTCATCCAAGTTAAGAAATCCAAATGGAGAAAAACTAGGGTTTTGCTCAAAGTGGAGTATTATCAACTAAAGCTTGTTCCTACAACTTCTAAGGTAAGATTCACGATATTTATATGATGTTTAAGATATTGGAGAAGTTGAAATGCATGGATTGTAGAAAATATGGTCAACTAGGTCATGAATGATGAATAGTGACATTTTGAGGAATAGTTTGAATTGAATCACGAATGTTGTTGTGTTGAGATATGAATGTGTTACAAATAGTATTGAGATCACGAACTCGACACTTTAGACGAATGGGCGAAGTTGAATGTTATGACCATGAATATAGGTGAATTAGAAGCAAATTGAGAAATCTAGATTATGTGGATGATGTGAATGACTAATGGCCATTGTTATGATATTAACGAAGGTAGAAACGCTAACATTGGAACGGGACGTGCAAGCGTAAATAGTCCGACGAAAAGGAATGTAAGGCTAATCCTTCTTTCATAAGGCATGGTTTCTTGGTCAAATCCCTAATTCCCCTATATGAGTACGTTGTTTCCAAACGATTGATATTCCGAGCTCATAAGCTCACGATTCTTGATATGTACTATGATTATACCACGCACTTCATACGACGAGTAGGCCTATGATATAGAAGTAACGATAATGATGACGATAGTATCGATGATGATATTAATGGTGATGCTAAAGGTGCCTATGGGCTATTATACTTATATGTGTGCCTATGAAGGGCTATAATGAATCCCCGAGCTTATGACGCCGGGTAGAATATATGTATATGATTATGTATAAAGTATGTATAAGATTACGAAACGCGCGCACACCTCTGCAGATGGTATGGATAACCCTGAAGCCTTGGTAGGGCCAGGTATGAGTAACCTTGAGCCTTGGTTGGCCACGTATATATGAAACACCGATCCTATGAGGTCGGGTATGCTATGTAAAATGCTATGTATATGAAATGACTAAATATATAATATGAATATGAATGTGATAAGACTATGTATGAGAATACGGCTAAGGACATGTATACGAATATGAGCACGAGTATGGTACGAGTACAATTATGGAATACGGATGATGACGTAGGTGTACGAATACGTATGAAAAATGGGAAGCCCCTATGAAAGGCAAGTGTAATGATGATGATGTTATTGTCTCCCCTCCTATGCTATTTCACATGTTGTTCCTTATGCTTATATATATATCGATGTTGATCATGCTTTACATACTCAGTACATTCTTCGTACTGACGTCCTTTTGTTTGTGGACGCTGCGTCATGCCCGCAGGTGCACAGGGAGACAGACTTGATCCATAGCTGCCTATTCAGAGATTACATAGAGTGCTCCATTTCCTTCGGAGCCATATCTTTTGGGTACTCATTCTTTTGTGTATATAATTATGGGCATAGCGGGGTCCTGTCCCGCTAATGTGATATGTTATACTCTTAGAGGCTCGTAGACATGTGTGTGTGTGGGTAGATGTGTTTGGCCTTGTCGGCCTATGTTTTGTATATCATTTTGTTGGCCTCATCGGCCTTGTACATTTGATGTGGCATGGATGCCTATGATGTTATCCAAGATGATTGTCGTCCAATGGGACTAATATGATTGACGACTAGAATGCATGAACTGATTTATGGATCACCTAGATATTATGTAAAGCATGTCAAGGGGGTGCCCGGGTGAGGATAGCACCGGGTGCTCATCGCGGGCCCGAGTTGGGTCGTGACACAAGACCAATCAAATTCCGCCATGTGTCGTGGGGCCCACTTAGTGGTCTAATTAGCTTAATTAATCATTAATCCCCACTTAATAATATAATCATGGCTAATTAATCCCTAATCTCCACTAATATTTCTACACCAATTAAATTTACAAGCAATCGTGCACTAGTTAAAAATCGAGAATTAAAAGCCCTTGTCTCATATCCCAAAAATTAACCTCATCCTTAAACTTACGTCGATTAGCTTACGAATAATTCGACGTATAAAAATACGGGGTATAACAACCTTTTAGTTTCTGACTCCTTTATCCTTTTATTCATGCCAAAACTTGATCTTCTTTATGGTCAACACTGTCAAGACCCAAACCGGAGGGCCATGACAAGCACGCGGGCCCTACCTGTCGAACACCGCTAAACATACTTTCATATCATAGTCATAAATAACAATGGACCTCGAGGGTCATCAAATGGAAATCTTCTAAATCATCAGAGAAATATGCTAAAAAAATTAATAAGCCCATAAAGACATACTATACAACTATGCTGGACAAAACCTGTGCAAGCCGGCAAGGCCATCGTTGAATACTATATAGCAAAAATATAGGCTGAGACCGCCATAAAAAGTCTAACTATATCATAACTGTCTACAAGCCTCTACTAAAGTATATGACATAATAAGGTCGGGACAGGACCCAGCCATACCCGTATGCACACGAAAGCATAACGTACCAAAAACACAACAACAACTCCGGAATAAGAGGAGTGCTCTAATATCAGCTAAATAGTAACCTCCAAGGCCAGATCTTCAACTTGTCTACCTGAACCTGCGGGCGTAAAGCGCAGCGCCCAAAAAAAAAAGGGACGTTAGTATGGACAAAGTACTTAGTCTGGAAGGAATGAAAATAACATGAAAGATACATAAAAGTACATAAGATAAACTGAATGCAACCTATATGTATGCACTGCCTTTGAGGGACGAGGATATGTATAAATACTGTGCATGCATGCATAGGGGTCATACATATATATGCGTATATAACGCTTGTCAATCCTCTGTGGGCATCCCATGGTATCAATTGGCCTCTGTAGGCATCATCATTATCATCATGTGACCAGCTGATCAGGTGGAACATTCTAGATCATGAATCAACGTGGAACATCCCTAGCTACTAAGAATAGAGTCATTATGGACTAGCGTTACGTTTACATTTCATTCATAAGGATCAAGCCAAAAGAAAGAATGTTAGCGTTAACATACTTCAAGTCGTCAACAAAAATCGCACAACAAAATTGTCGGCTAGTATTCAAATCTCCTTAGTCACTACATGTCATACCCCAACCTTGGTAAGGCGTGACTGGCACTCGGCACCCTACGACAACCGAGCGAACCAACTATAACTCATGTTTTCTGTATCTCGGAAGGCAACATAAGACCAAGGTACTATAAGCCATAGGGGCACAAGCCCAAAAGACAACATACTTACGTCTTCAAACTAATCTCGAGTGCATATGCCGGTAAGGCTATCCATAATAATGATACAACATAGTACAAGTGGAGATAATTATAAGATTTCTAACTGTGCATATCTGTCTACGATCCTCTACAGGAGTACATGACATAAAGTGGTTGGAACAGGGCCCCGCCATACCCATGCAAATGCATATGCAGCCATGCTGACTCACAGGGAAACTCCGAAGCAAGTGGAGCGCCACGACTTTGACTGCTGAGCTGGTGTCCTTACTGAGAGATCCGTCAAGCTGTATCTTAAGACCTGCGGGCATGAAACGCAGCGCCCCCAACAAAGGGACGCCAGTACAAGCAATGTACTGAGTATGCAAGGCGAAAAGTGAAACAAAATACCCATATACTGAAGTTGAGAAGAATAAGAATCAACCTAGCATTTCTGAACTACCGATTGAAATCTAGCATATGTATACATACCTCTTCATCTTCTTGTGATCTGTACTAGGTCTGTATACCCTACCATAGTCCTGGTTACCCTATCATCAAACGTTATCTGAAAATGTGTTGCAGTGTGCAACCCGATCCATATATGATACATGTGGCTCTCTATACTCTTGCATGCTTAACCATATCGATGTACGGTATTGTGCCTTTATCTCACTAATCATCCTATACTAACTGCCCAACTGATCAGTGGTAACTGCCCGACCGGTTGCAGTCCGGTGGTAATAGCCCGTTCGATTATCGCCCGACGGTAGAGCACAACTGCCCGGCTGATCAACGGTAACTGCCCGACTAGCTGCAGTCCAGTGGTAAATATATGCATACATACATACGTACATACATCTGCCCAACCGACCGTAGCCCGGTGGTAACATCTGCCCGACTGGTTGTAGACCAGTGGTAACTATAATCAACATCATAACTAAACATCTACAAGTAATATCTATGCCCTTCCCGTGGTCATCACTTAACTCGTAGGGTCTACATAATTACATAAAACTTATAAGCACAACTCAGGTCATTGGTACTTCTTCCCGCTTGACTAAACATTAACCAATTCCTAAGATACAACATAACCCTCTCTTCGAACATTAAATACTTCATTAGGGACCCTCTACTAGCACTCTATTCATGTCCCTGAAAACATTTCTTAAGACACCTTCCTAAACTCATTGGATTATTGGAACTATCGGCATCGCTATATCTCACCTTGAAGGAACAAGTATGATAAGGTGAGATCAATCACAATGAATAATTTCAAAGGTCATGAATGAGCTCAATAATATCATAAGGATCATGAAATTCATAGGCGTCTAGCATCTGTGGAAACAACGATATTATGGATACAATACAAAAGTATACAACAAGGAATCATGTCTTTAGAAAGAAAGGTTTAGCCTTAACATACCTGAAACCTCGGTCCTTGACCTTACCACTTATCTCCTGACTTGCAATCTAAATATAAAATCGTTCATACTATTATTAGGCTCACCATCATACACTTGTCTTAAGCCATTAATTAAAATCCCTTAAGAATCTACCGAAATTCAGGCAGCATCTCCCCTGCTTACATGCCTAACCCGAAATCTCAATTGAGCAACCAATAACAACAACAACAATACCAACATCAACAACAATATTATCAGCACCAAAATATTCCATAAACATCTCACACGATGTCTTATCCAATTTCTCAACCCACAAATCCACTATACGATTATTCTACAACTCTACTTCCGTAAATAAACCTATATCCATATCAATAAGAATAGATTCATACCTTATTCCCGCTAGTACCGTGATATCTCCAATATTTGCCTTGAATTTCAACCAAGATTCACCGCAATACGATAGTATAATCGCAACTACACACTGTCCAAACTTAAATCCGGAGATTATACTTAATTCGCGTTCAAATCTTGTGGACAGAAGTTGGGAGAATTTTCTAGAAGATTGCAAAATATTTGGAGAATTCTTGGCTGAAAAATGAGGTTTTGGATCAGATTTGTTCCTTAAATAGCGGGTCAAATTCGGGGGTCACTGTAGCAGTTACTGTAGCAAGTCGGGTAGTGTAGCAGTACTGTAGCAGCACTGTTACTGTAGCAGCGTTTCTGCTCTATCAGCCTAACTTGTAACGTTCATAATTCTCCACTTCGATGCCGTATCAACGAGCGGTTTGTTGCGCTGGAAACTAGACACGACGAACTTTATTTTAGGATTTTACTTGGCTTCAAAACTCCTCATCTACTAAAAGATATTAATTCTCTAAGTTGGGCAAAAATTGCCCCTCATATTTTCTTCGAAGTTCCAATAAATTTAATTTTCTTAATTCACTTGCCCTTCAATCCTTTCATAGATTACTATATGAACTTGAATCCTTATAAACATAAGTTAAACACATATAAGCTCACACACCTCCTGAAAGGTAGCTCGAATCTCAACATATGAAACTACGGGGTGTAACGCTACAGCACACCTAACAGTCAACAACACAACAATAACCTCATATAAGCCTCTTAATGTCAAGTTTGAACCTTATATACTCATATACTCAAATTCAAGTTTGAACCTTTCTTCAAACTCCTTTCCCTCCAAACCTAGCATGACCATTATATAAGCTCATAAACATGGAGTTGAGATAAAATCATACCTCAAAACTCAAGAACACATTAATTCCAAGAGTGCTTCACCTTGAAGTATCCTCCAAAAGCCTTACCAGGAGGAAAACAAGCTTCTATGATCACTTTAGACCCTTTAAACACTTAATCACACTTAATCTTCTCTTCTTGATCCTTGATGAAATAAAATGAAGGGCATTTGAATTATATAAAAAAAATGAACTGTGGCTGACATAAAAATATGGCCTAAAATACGGACTGTATTTTTAAATATGGTCTGCATTTCTTGGCCGTAATTCTCAGTATAAAATTTTTCCTTTCTACCAGGGTAATACGGTCCATACTGGAAATTGTTTATTTTTATACGGGTCGTAGTTTGCATTATACTTCTCGGATTTGTGATCAGTCAGTTGTATTGGAAAGAAAACTCTCTATACTTGAATTACATAGGTTATGCATTATGTTAATCCATATGCTAAAAGATATACCTCCCCAAAGTTAAGCCAAAAATCCTGTCCAGAATTCTGCCAAATTTTGCCAAACTTTCGACAAACTTAATTTTTTCGATTCGCTTGATCCCAGAACCTTCCAATACCTACTAAACATGATATTAAACTCTTATACATTCAAGATAGACATGTCTAATTCTATATGACCTCGAAGGTCACTCCGCTCTCTGAATTTATAACAACTAACTCATAAGAAACCTTCACATATTAAAGTACGGGGTGTAACAAACACTACAATGATAGATCATCATAATATTTCATCCTAATTTCAAATATATTCTAGGTCTCATAACTTCTTTATAACATTCAAATAATTTTCTAATAGAATATCAACTATACCATAATAAAACTCTCACCATGTATTTTAATAAACACTTAATTTAATGCAGGCAACCACTGCCACTAATCTCAAGTTATGAAGCTCAAAATATAATATTATGCAAAGTTCTTGAGATGGTAAAAAATATGGAAATATAGAGAAGCTTACTACTAATAAATTCTATGGTTCTGTTTTGATAAATGAAATATAATATCATTACATTTTTTTCAAAAGTTAGCTACTGTAAAATAAAGAAACAAGTGAATATATGTCACGCCCCGTTTCATCGTTACTGTGACTTCCCGGAAATTCGCAACCTTGACCTCCTTAAAAACACTTCCGGATCTTCATGCTCTTAAATTTCTAACTTTATCGGACCAATCGTACGAGTCGCGTGTAAATATTAACATTGGGCCACCGGGCCTAGTTATGCCGCTATGGTGTTAGACCTTCCACCCCAGCGCTGGCGCCACAGTGGCATGGTGCTCCGCCAAAGCTGTGATACAGTATTACCAATGGACCGTCCCAGTTGTGGATCTATCGCAGAGCGACCATTGGACTACCATGGAGATTAAAGGATAGTTGTTTCCCTATTTAAAACCCCATTTGTTGACTTGACCTAATTTCATTCCTATAAAACCGCAGTCGCCACTAAGGGAGAATTCTAGCCCTAGAGACTTGAATATTAGGAAGGTAACCCTGTAAAACTCCTTCTTTCATGCTCATTTAATTTCATCTTTCTTCTTCCACCATTTATGAATATGGTACACCATTTATGAATATGGTAGAGCATGAAATGAAGGTTCCTTCCCAAATCTAGTAAGACCCTTAGGGTAAATGTGGTATTATTTGACCAACATTAACCTTGTTTTCCATGAAAGAGGTGATGTTTGCATAATCAAGAACCTAGGTTAATTACTTTAAAAATGTGGATTTACCCCGACGACACCGAATTCTTAAGCTTTGCTTACTTGAATATGTCTATCATTCTAAGACCTCTCGGATCTATGGGTTCCCTACGAAGCTGGAAGATGGAATCCAAGTGGATGTTCACTCACCAGTTCGACTTGAGGTAGGTTACAACTTTCTCTTTTTGGTAGACTCCGGTTAGACTTACATATTCATATTGTAGATGAAACAAAGAATGCATTTTTAGGATTTTGGAGATTGAGATGGAATTCTTAGGATGGTACTATTATGCGATTTATGTGTTCGGGCTTGTATCTTGTAGATTCCCTAGGTTCATGTGTTGGTATTCCCTTACGTATTGGTGGACTTTATGTGATTTAGGGGACTAGTTGTTCGGTACTGGCTTACTATGTTCCAATGATGAAGAGTTTCCATTTGATGTGCATAAATATGTCCTATGTTATTTAATTTTGAGACATAAATTAGTGTTGAAATTGATAGACGTGCGAAAAGGACATGAATGATTCTAGATTGGATATTTAGTGGTGACTTTATAAGTAGAAAACGTGTTTATCATACATTGATGTCGTGAGGATGTAAAGGAATGAGGTGATATTGTTATTGTGATTTTGCCCTTTCTGGACATTAGAGACTATTGGTATAACCTCATTATGATTTGGTAGTATCTTACGTATTGTCATTTGATACTAGGAAAGAGATTCTATTATAGCTTACTGTGTAGCCTTTTCATGATATTGTTGGTGTGCCCATTTGTGATACTTCGATTTTGATTTGATTATTGACATTGATCTCATTCATTGCCCACATTCTCATCCTTCATGATATACAGTTGATACTTGATGATACTTGAGGAAAAACTGTTATGAGCTAGGCTCAGTTGGATGAGAATGACGTAAGGACCGATGTCCGTTGTTTATCCCGGAATCGAGGATGTGCATAGCGATTGCCGAGGTTGTTGCCGGAATCGTAAGGTAGTAGTTGCCGAGGTTATTGCCGAAACCGTAAGGTACATGGATTTTGCGGGCCCCCCATGGGTTATGCTGGCGAGATGTGATGTTCCATCATCGGAGTACATCTGCACACTGCATATGCATTGCATTCATATTTCATACATTACTGCATTGCATTGTACCTTTTGGTTCTTTGTGATATCGCCGTGATATTCTTGTGATCTAATTGTGATATATGAATTCAGGTTGGATGAATTGAGACTTCACACTGTTATTCTTAGTTGCTATAACCTTTGGCCATGATCTTGGATTACCTTTATTGATTGTCGTTGGCTCAGTTGTATATTGTGGCTTCCTAAAATTAGTGAATAACGAATATCAGAATGATGGAATGACTTCCCGATGCTAGGGGTGAATTGTGTTATGGTAGTTGACTTGTGATACTTGAGTGAAGTTGTCTATTGTATATTAGATGAGATGGAAGAGAGTATAATGTAGGTTAGGCAACCGGATCACTAGGGGAGAGTTGATGAGAATAAGAATCTTTGTTGTTGGGACGAGCGGTATGTAATGTGCACTGTTGACCTAGTTTTACCTACCATGCTTATTTTTGAACTCTTTTAATGATATGTTATTCTAACCATTGCTGGCCTATGATGCCTACCAGTACTAGTGTTGTACTGATACTACTCTTGCAACATCCCTTTTGGGGTGGAGAGTTTTTCAGGAAATTGATTGTTGGAGTTTTCCAAAAGATGCACGGTGCCTATCTTAAAGGCCTCCATCCTTTTCATTCTGAGATGGAGGTTGGGGCTTATATTTATTATTGTTTCCCGGTTCAACATTAGTCTCTCTTGTACTAGTCTAGGTTAGGTCATGGGAATGAGTCATTGCATTTATTTAATCGTTGTAAACACTTCCGCTATTTCGTTTAAATGTATTGGTTGACTTTTGTTTTTCGTTTGTTATATTTCTTGAAGATTATTAAATCTTGTCCCTTACTTCTAAATGTTGTAGGTTGGGTTGATGGTTTGCCTACCAAGGTAGGAATGGTAGGTGCCGGCGCGATCCTAAAATGAGTCGTGACAAGTAGGTATCAGAGCCTAGGTTACCGGTCTCAAATGTACAAGAGAAATGTATAGTAGAGTCTCGTGGAATGGTACGTAGACGTCCGTGCCCATCCACGGGAGACTATATGACATTTAGGAAAAATTCCCTCTTTTCATTCTATTCGTGGTACTTCTGTCAAATTGGTATCTAAACGATTCCAATTGGTGTCTAAGTGTGTAATTATGTTATGTTACGGATTAGACCTAGTTTGTATGAGGAATTATTTGATTTAATTCCTAGTTGCGAAAGTGGTTCGGGCATTGGATGAACGTGTTAGACCCCGTATTTTATACCTCGAGTTATTCGCGAAGGAATCGACGTGAGGTAGAAACCTCGGATTTTTAATTTCTAAACTAGACCTAGTCGGTTATAAATTTTACTTAGCGTAAAAATGTTATTGGAGATTAGGAACTACTTAATTGTGGTGTTAAGTAAAAATTTGTGACAATAATGAGCCAACAAGAGTATCAAACGTCCAAGGTAAAAAGGATGACTCAAAGTCATCTAAAATAAGGCTAATGGAAGACATAGAAATGTGCAATTAAATGTTCATTCATCCACTACATTTTCAATATATTGTGGACAATTAAATTGGAAGGAAATTACAAGTTATATTCGGCCATAAAACTGAAATTTGGAGGAGAAAAGTTGGAGCATACAATTGAATATTTGAGCATCTACTACTTTATGAAAGTATACATTATTTTAGGAAGACATCACATGGTGGAGGGATCACTTTACATTAAATATTGCTCATCCATCTTGGCATGATTACAATAGACAAAGGGTGATGTATGAATCATTCACCACACTTACAATTGTCTTGTAAACAATTGAAAAGAATGAAGAAAGGAGAGACAAGGGAAGTAGGCTAGCCGAAAGTGAAGGGAAAGAATTAGAAAAAACATAAGTGTAAAGTTAATGGAATGACTCATGCCATAAGTGGAGCATGGGACCAACTTGTAAGCATCAGATTTTAACCAAATAATGACCAAGAGATCAGCCATCACAATTCATTTCTACTACACAACACAAAGAAAGAAAAACCTAATTCTAGAGAGAGAAAGTCTCGGCCAAGGGACTGATTTTTGAGCCCTTTGAGTCTTGATTCATAAATTATTTTCCAAGGTGCTTCAACCCTTTACAAGGTCCCTAGAACGTGAAGATAGTCTTTGGAGCATCAAGAACCATTTTCATCTCAAATCACAAACTCTAGCCAAGTAGAGAAGTCAAGTTGTCAAGGTAAGATCTAACTTCTTTTGCTTGTATTAAGGGTGATGTAGATGAGTAAATATAAGTTGTATACATGAAATGATGTGTGTTGAGGTTGGAACATGATAGTAGTTAGGGGGTTATATGTGTTGATGTTGAAGTATGGTTGTAACTTGATGAACATGAATCGCATGCATAAAATCATGAAAGTTGGTGTTGGAATGTTAGTTGGCCGTAGGGACTGTTTTGGTGAAATTAATAGACTGATTTTCTTTAGTAAATATGGTTGTTATTATCATAGATCTCATGGTAAAAAAAAAATAATGAAAAGAATTGGAAGGTTAAAGGTGAAGTTATGTTAGTATGAAAATGATTGAATCTATGATTTTATGTGAAGTGATGTTGAAGCATGTTGAAACCGTTTGTGGACTGTTTTGTGAGGAAGTTAGTGAACTGTTTTTACATGATATTTTGATTGTTATTATCATGAATTTTATGATGGAATGAAGGTGTTTAATGATTGGAGTTGAAACTAAAGTCGTTTGTGAGTTGTTACAAGAATTGTAGAAATGACGATGTAGCTTAGTTGCGTATGAATTGATGTTGTAGTTGTCGTGTGGATAGCTGGTCATAACCTACTGAAATTACATGAAAAGAAGACATGAAATAATGTGTAATAACCATATGTGGTTTGCTTAGTATGTTCGTAAACGTTTGCAAGAATTCCGAACATTGTTTAGGGACTGTTTTGGACATGTTGTTGGACTGTTTTGGATATGTTGTGGTAATGGACTGTTTTGGACTTGTTGTTTTCATCAAGTTTGAAAATAATTATAGTTAAGAGTATACATCAGGTTGTCATAGTGGTTGGGCTGTTATAGAATCGTTTCGACGAAATAATATGACTATAGATTAACAAGAATAAATTGGATGTGTCATAATCGCATGTACACTATTATCTAGTGTTGTAAGGTGCAGGCTGTTTTGACACGTTGTTGTTATTGAACTTGGAAGATTAATGATAATTAAGATTATGCTTTGTATTGTATGTTGGATGGGCTGTTATAAGTTGTTACATGCAAACGTTAAGGCTGCAAACTATTAGAAGTAACTTGAGAATGTAGTAGCCGTATGTGAATTGTTATTGCATGTTGTGAATGTGGGCTGTTTGGAATATTGTGTGGACTGTCCGGATTGATATTGAACATATAATTATTGATGTTGGGCTGGTTGTATGTACTTGGTTTGGATACAAGAGCAAACGTCGCCTAAACATCTAGAAAGGAGTTACTAACGTTAGAATACGTTTTGAATCTCCCCGTAACTTAAACGTAGTTGTTGGCATCTTAATATAGGTTGAAGTATTATTGGGCAGTGTAAACATATTGTGTGACGAATAAGTGATAAAGGTATGTGAAGCTAACCCTTCTTTCTTTTTGGCATGATCGTTGTGAAATGAATATACGATATATATACGATTTCAAAGGAAACTCCTATTCCTAGAGCCACTAGGATGGATTTTGATTTTTGATTCCCATAACTTATGCTTTGATTCATCTATATTAATGTGTACACATGATTTCAAAGATTCATTTTGATATAATCCACAGGGACATCCGAAAGGTATATGAGATGACTGTTATTTGAAATTGCGAACGATAGTTCGTGTTGACTATTCTATTGAGTCTTTAAAAATGTTTTGAATTGCATATAGTTTCTCACTACTCTGCTCGTGCATATCTCAATATATCTTTCACCGAGTCCCGGGCCGGGTATGTTATCGTGCACACTTTCACTGTATAGTTCGCCGAGTTCCTCATTAAAGGGCTGGGTACAATATATATATATATATATATATATATATATATATATATATATATATATATATATATGTATGTATATTCTGAAGTTATGCTGTGTTATGAAGTTATGCTGTGATATGAAGTTATGCTGTGTTACGGAATTATGCTGTGTTACGGAGATATGCTGTGTTACGGAGATATATATTATATTCTGAAGTTATGCTGTGTTATGGCGCCAGAGACGGGGTGGCGACCATGTTCACCGAGTCCCATAATGGGGCCGGATATGATATATGATGTTGACATGCATGATTTATGTTTCGAAAGCAAGTACTTGGCATTCTGGTTATTGTACTCATTTTCTGTACTTCTTATTTCAATTATGATCCCGTTTTCTGTATTTCATGCTTTACATGCTCGGTACATATTCCGTACTGACCCCCTTTCTTCGGGGGGCTGCGTTTCACGCCCGTAGGTGCAGATACTCGCTTTGGTGATCCGACAGCTTAGGATTTTCCCCTTCTGCTATTTTGGAGAGCTCCATTGTTCCGGAGTCCAGACTTTGGTACAAATCCTTCTCGGATATATATTTATATGCCTATGTGGACTAAGGGTAAGACGGGGCCCTGTCCCGTCATATGTTACGTTACTGTTGATACTCTCTGTGGACATATGTGTGGGTTGTGTATGGGTTCTGTGATATGATATTCGTCCATATGATGGCAGCCTTGCCAGCTTGCATATGATATTGTTATATGATGGCAGCCTTGTCGGCTTGCGTATTGTTTCATGATAAGATCGTTATAAGATCCATATTGAGTTTGCTGTGAAATGAATATGTAACTAAGGAATATGTATACGGGTGTCCATGTCGACCACCAGTCATGGCCTACGGGGTTGGGTCGTGACAGAATGCCACTGTTCAGTGATTGTCACCACAGCAGTTATGCAACCGCTGTGATGTTACCGCTGCAGCGTTCACTGCCATAGCGGTATTCTCTATTATTCGATGACCGCTCCTGCGACCACGCCACCGCTGGAGCAGGACCACTATAGTGGTCTGAGAGACTGCAGAAGTGGAATGCTTGAGTCAGAGACCTGTAGCTTCCCCTGTTTTTCATCACACTCTCATGTTCAAGATTCAGCCAAAAACAGAACAAACTGGCAAAAGTCTACAAACAAATCACATAAAACAAAGCCTGACTAGGGAAGAAAACCATCCAAAGACTTATTACAACCCAGATTATCCAAAAACCAAAAAGCAATTGTCCAAGACAGGGGACCAAAGCATAATCATAAAGGGGAAACTGGTCTCTTGGCCGCCAACCTGCTAGTCGCACCATCGTCATCTGAGTTGCCACCATCATCACCTAATCCACCCTGACCACCATCACCCCGGGCCACACTCTCGAAGGAATACTGCTCCGAGTCGTTATCGTCCTCTATCAGAATCAACTTATAAGGGTGAATACTACTCCACACTCCCTTGATACCCCTCCAAGCTTTGATGTGAAGCTTTTCGCGTGACTTATTTTTCATTTTGTCCTTGTTGAAGTCCTTGCGAAGATCGCTGTGATTTTTGGCCAGTGTGGTATATGCATTCTGCAGGGTGGTGAGGGACTCACCAATCTTCTTCTTAGTTTCAAAATAACCATTCATTTCCTCTTAAGTGGGGTAACTTATAGCAGCTCCTGATGAACCGGACCCATCAGAGGGCATGGATATCATTCAAAACATAGAGATCATCTCATCAAAGCGCGACTCCATGCTCTCAAAAGGGCTCTGGATACTAGGGACCTCAGTCCCAGCCTCATGCTCAGCCCCATCTCCTGCCTCAGTGTCGGCCCCGGCTCCACTCCCTCCCTTACCTGCATTGTCCGCCTTCTTCTTCTTTCTACTGTTGACCGCGGTTCCTCGACCCTTCACCCGTAGTGGATGAAACAGAGTACCAGAAGGTACCTAGTCATCATCACCCTCCCTGGGAACCTTAGCCCTCCGGCATAAGGAAGTAATCAGAGATGGGAACATCAAGCTCCCTCCACCAACCTTCAGAAACTCCTTCTACTCTTGAATAATCTGCGACCCCATATTTATTGGTATATCAGGAAGGATGCAACCAACAATAAAGGGCACGGGAGACGGTCACATCATAGGTGTTCAAAGAAGAACGGATCCGGCGGGAGATGATGTTTAGCCATCTATTCGCCTCGATAGTAAAAAGGGCACTATGTATTGCCACCTTACCCTGAGCCCAATGAGCTTTTCATATATCATCCTCGTGTACTAGTTTGGAGGCCAGCCACATGGAATCTTTCTCAGCTACCTTAACTGCTAAGGGATCCTCTAGGTGATCATCTAGCACATAAACCCGATTAATAGCCCTTGACCCCACTTGCACTAGAACACCTATTATAATAATATCTGGCTCGAGAGAATCCCAATCAACCGTGGGCAACATAGCACAAACTCCCTCACATATGTTTCATTGCAATCACCCGGATTCCTGACCAAGCGAGTCCACTTAGTCCTTATCAATATATCATGGAAGTCTGGAGCATGTGTTTCTACATTGATCATATCAAAACCCTACTCCAACAGTAAGGGCAGGGACTTCTGACTCAGGTGTAAGCGGTAGCCACTCAAACTGCTGTAGTGGTCATGCTCAATCCCCCCCATACCGCTTCTGTGCACGCTTTATCATCGCAGCGGAGACGCTGCAGCGGTCTGAGCAACGCTGTAACAGTATCGTCTTTTTCCACAGAACCCCAAAAAATTTCTGAAATTGAACCTCAATTTTTGGCTCAAAAACTTTTTATTATGTACGGATCGGGCAGATGTCAAGCTTGAATGATGTACACGACCTCTGGGAAACAATTTCTAGCAACAAAACAACACCAAATTGATGGAAGCAAAAACCCTTTTTCCAAACCAAAAATTCTTTACTATGTTCAAGTTTCCCAACCTAAATCTATGCTCTAGCTACCCAATATTCGAGGTATGGGTTATTCCAGCATTAGACAAGTTGTGTATTCTAGTTCATCATCACCTATGAATTTCATCAACTCAAAACCAAAAAATCCAAACTTTTTGAATCACAAATCCAGTATTGCAAGCATATTGATTCGAAATTCTAGTTATTTTATCTATCTAAGAGTCATAGGAAATGATTTCATGCCTTTTTGTTGAAGATCTGAGCGAGATTGTTTTGTTAAGTGTTGTCTTGAAATTCTTCCTCTTCTTGTTTTTGAGAAAATTGTGAGTTATGGGTTTAGTGTTGTGGTATGTGGTGTAGTGTGGGAGTAATAGGGAGGTTCTAGCTAAGTTGTAGTAGGAAGTGGAAGTTGAATTGGAGAGAGTTTTGGAGAAACCTTCGGATGGAGTAGTGGAAGTAAGGAACGAAGAAACCAAGTACCTTTATATATTTTGACCCAACGACGATCGCTGTAGTGATCCCTCATCGCTGGTACGGGACTGTCGCAGCGGGCCATCAAACCATTGAAGCGATGCTTCCCAAAGTCCTCAGCCCGCCGTAGCGACCCCATTGCCTCCCCAGCGGCACCGCTTCGGCGCACTCCTAACCGCTGTAGCGGTTTCTACCATAATACCGGTTTCATATTTCATTGATTCATCTCAAGGTACCCTGAGCCTTATACCCCTCCCCTATGGCCTCAGGTGGGCCAGGAGCAGTGAACTACTCGAGGTTTCGCTTATGGCCTCGAGTTTAATCTTAAGATTAGTTCTTGAGACGCATTCAATCCAACAGTCCCTATTAGTTTGCATCGAAAAATTTTCATGTATCCTCGATATATCTGTAATTGGTAGATGTTTGAATTCTTTCACCAAAACCGATTCCTTGAGTTATTACTCTTTTAAATTTCCTCGTGGAACTTTAACCGAGTTAATTTCGCGTATGATTATTCTTACTGATAAAGTCCGGACGAGAGTGATAATATAATTTTTGATAATTGTTAAGTTGGATTTTACTTCTTTCATACCTTTTATTATTTGAACCGATTTGAATAAATGCTCCATATTATGGTTGGCCCAGATTTACGCAAGGACTTGTTTTAAATCAATCGAGGACCTTTCATCCATTACACGAGCCTAATTTCATACGTAGAAGTGCACACTCTGGGTTATTCACACAACTAAGGAATCCCTTTGACGCCTGCAAGTTAGACTGCTAAGTCCATTCTTTGTTCCTTTGTCGCCCTCGCCGTTCAAGGACGAACGGTTATTTAATTGATATCTGATGTAACGACCCATTTCATCGTTACTGTGACTTACGGGAAATTCGCGACCTTGACCCCCTTAAAAACACCTCCGGATCTTCATGCTCTTAAATTGCTAACTTGATCGGACCAATCGTACGAGTCGCGTGTAAATATTAAAATTGGGCCACCGTGTAAATATTAAATATTTCTTCTTGCACCATTTATGAATATGGTAGAGCATTACATGAAGGTTCCTTCCCAAATATAGTAAGACCCTTGGGGTAAATGTGGTATTGTTTAACCAACATTAACTGTCTTTTCCATGAAAGAGTTGATGTTTGCATAATCAAGAACCTAGGTTAATTATTTTAAGAATGTCAATTTTACCCCTAGGACCTCGAAGTCTTCAATATTTGTTTTACTTGAATATGTCCATCATTCCAAGACCTCTCAGATCTACGGGTTACCTACGAAGATGGAAGATGGAATCCAAGCGGATGTTCGGCCTGAGGTAGGTTACGACTTCCTTTCGTGGTAGACTTTGGTTAGACTTACATATTGGTGTATTAGATGAAAAGGAGAATGCATTTATAGGATTTTGGAGATTGGGATGGAATTCTTAGGATAGTACTGTTATGCGATTTATGTGTTCGGGATTTTGGCTTGTAGATTCCCTAGGTTCATATGTTGGTATTCCCTTATGTATTGGTGGACTTTATGTGATTTAGGGGACTAGTTGTTCGGTACTGGCTTACTATGTTCCATTGATGAAGAGTTTCCGTTTGATGTGCATAAATAAGTCCTATGTTATTTAATTTTGAGACATAAATTAGTATTGAAATTGATAGACGTGCCAAAAGGACATGAATGATTCTAGACTGGATGTTTAGCGGTGACTTTATAAGTAGAAAATGTGTTTATCATACATTAATGTCATTAGTATAACCTGATTACGATCTGGTAGTATCTTACGTATTGTCATTTGATACGAGGAAAGAGATTCTATTATAGCTTATTGCGTAGACTTTTCATGATATTGTTGGTGTGCCCATGTGTGGTACTTTGATTTTGATTTGATTGTTGACATTGATCTCGTTCATTGCCCGCATTCTCATCCTTCATGATATAAAGTTGATACTAAATGATACTTGAGGAACCGCTATTATGAGCTAGGCTCAGTTGGATGAAAGTGACGTAAGGATCGATGTTTGATTTTTATACCGAAATCGAGGATGTGCATAGCGATTACCGAGGTTGCTGCCAGAATCGTGAGTTAGCGGTTGCCGAGGTTGTTGCCGGAACCGTGAGGTATATGCACTTCGCGGGCCCCCCCATGGGTTGTGCTGCCGAGATGTGATGTTCCATCATCAGAGTACACGTGTACATTGCATATGCATTGCATCCATATTTCAGACATTATTGCATTACATTGTACCTTTTGTCTCTTTGTGATATTGTCTTGATATTATTGTAATCTAGTTGTGATGTACGAATTTGGATTGGATGAATTAAGACTTGACACGGTTGGGCTTAGTTGCTATAACCACAGGCCATGATCTTGGATTACCTTTGTTGATTATCGTTGGCTCAGTTGTATATTTTGGCTTCCTAAAATTAGTGAATAATGAATATCAAAATGATTGATGACTTCCCGATACTAGGAGTGAATAGTGTTATGGTAGTTGGCTTGTGATACTTGAGTGAAATTGTCTATTGTATGTTAGATGATATAGAAGAGAGTATAATGTAAGTTAGGCAAACAGATCACTAGGGGGGAGTTGATGAGAATAAGAATCTTTGCTGTTGCGACGAGCGGTAGGTAATGTGCATCGTTAACTTAGTTTTACCTACCATGCTTATTTTTGAAGTCTTTTACTGATATGTTCTTCTAACCATTGCCGACCTATGATGCTTACCAGTACTAGTGTTGTACTGATGCTATACTTGCTACATCCCTTTTGGGGTGTAGAGTTTTTCAGGAAATTTGATGATTGGTAGAGTTGTTAGGAAGATCCACAGTGCCTATCTTGAAGGCCTCCACCCTTTTCATTCCGAGATGGAGGTTGGGTCTTAGATTTATTATTTTATCCCCCTTCAACATTAGTCGTTCTTGTACTAGTCTAGGCCAGTTCATGGGAATGAGTCATTGTATTTATTGAATCACTGTAAACATTCTTCTATTCCGTTTAAATGTATTGGTTGACTTCTATTTTTCGTTTATTAAATTTCTTGAAGATTATTAAATCTCTTCCCTTACTTCTAAATGTTTTATTTTTGGTTCAGGGTTCGCCTACCGAGGTGGGAATGGTAGGTGCCCGCGTGATCATAAAATGGGTCGTGACAATATAAGTCTCAAATAGTTTTTTTTTCTACTTTTGTAAATACGAAATATGTCATATTTTGGCTACTACATCTCCTTTTTCATAGAAGAGGTTGTGTCTCTCGCATTAGAATCCTTATCCCTCTTGACAATTTTGTTAAGCCTAACAAGATTACGGCAGAGTTTTTCTTGCAATTAGGACTATGTCATTTTATACATGTCTCAAAACGTCAACAACCACACCCTACAATCACCATGTGGATACACACCTGCTGTTGAATTCCACATGACTCTGTACCATCCATCAAATTATACATCACAACTAATGTGCACCTAATAGCATCATTGTTCCCTATGGTAGAAATTGCAGCACGATTTAAAGCCATCTCCACAAGGCACGAGTATCGAATACGTCGGAATGATCCTAGAGAAAAGTTCAAGCTTTATAGCACAGTCTAGAATGAAGAAGAATTAGACACCTACAAATGTCCTGGTAGTCTTTCGATCATGCAGGTGATCAGGCTGCACGAGGAAGACTCCACTAGACACAGCTCCACAGACACCAATAGATCCTAGCACACATCTAAACCTAGGGCTCTGATACCAATCTTGTAACGCCCCAAAACCAACCCTAGGCGCAACAGTCATTCGAGGCTATGACAAACATCGGAAGCACCTTATAAAATCAATAAACTTCTATTCTCGTTCAATAGTCTTTAAACATTTATTTAAAACAATCATTTATGGCTAACTGAAAGCATACTCATGCTTATAAAAATCAGCAGAAGCTTAATATGAATAATCAATGATAAGATGTGGAAAACGCCCCAACATGTCATACGACACTTCAACACTCTATCCACAATTCTGACAACTATCTATGGAGAAAAAAATCAAAACAATAAAATAAAGTAGAGAGGTGACCCACGAACAAGTATGTAGGCTCACCAATAAGTCCAGAAAGCAGCAAGTTCTCCTACTCCGTACGTGTATCACGGACCTGCTCTTCTTCGATAGCTAACATACCATAAAAAATAGCCATGGTATACATGAGTACTGGGTACTCAGTGAGTGACTAAGGGGAAATAGTTAATAAGCAAAATAAGATAGTAAAACTCAGTAAATTAGTACTTGTATAACAGTTAAAAAACTAGAAAAGAGTAAAACATCAAACCTAACCAAAATCATCAGATAGAAACCAATAACAAAGAATAACATGAATTTAACTCATTGACCGTTTACTACATCATGTCTTTTATTTATGAACTAAAGATCACCGCAAGTCACTCACAGGAAACCAAAAGATCAACACATGCCAACTCATGGGCTGTAAAAGAAATTTCACATGCCACCTCACAGGCAACTAAAGAATATCACATACCAACTCACGGGTGAATAACCATTCGATGCATCGGGGTTACCATCCCATGGAGGCTAATCTTCCCCTGGACTGGCACAGCAATAGATACATTGGGTCTATGTTCCCACCGAGGCCAATCTTTCTCTGGACTAGCACATCAATACTCAAAAGTGATACGTTAGGATCCATAATGGCTAATCGTCCTCTGGACTAGCACAGCTTGCCCATAAAGGCCCAAACACAACAAAACACAAGTCATTGCATATTAAACAAATCATCAATCATGGCTTATAGCCGAATTCACTTCTCAAGCTATATTTTCACAATAAACCTATTTCGAGCCACAATCAATTCATAAAGACTATTCAAATCACTTATTCAGTATCAAGTTTATGAAAACCCATTCAAAGGCAAAAACATATCTAAAGCTACAGTCTTTAGAGAATATATTCAATCATCCCATAATGGAGAAAAACACGTTCATCGCAATATTATAATTCTTACAAAGTTTGTCACGACCCAAACCGATGAGTCATGTCGAGTGCCTGACGTCTACAGACCAACCACCCTTATACTTATACCTGGATATCACTGAATAAAAGGGTGGCCCATATAAGACTTACAACTGAACTATACTGACTTTTGAAAGGAAACATCATGAACTCTGTATCAACAACTCACAACAACATATATATATATATATAGTAAAAATAACAATGCAAGACAACTAGGCTGCTATATGTGTTGTACATCAAAAGAATAAGAGCTGACAAGGCTACACAACATCCCAACTACATACAACTGTCTACAGACCTCTAATGGAATGCAAAGCTATAGAAAGGATAGGGGAGTCAGTTAGGATAATATACCGAGTATGTAAGCCATAAAAGCAACATGTACATAAAGATCATGGAAGAAATCTGAAACACGAAAGCCAATCCAACTATCGGAATACATTTGTGACTAAACATCTGGGAATATCTGTACAACTGAAAGTGCCTCGGAGGGCGTATGATATGCATAGGTCATAGTATAACTGTTAGTGCTGACGAACATATAGCCCGATCCATATATCATATTGTAGTGTTGAGGAACGTACAGTCCGATCCATATATCATATCCCATCGGCCTCTCTGCGGCTATCATCATTATCGTCATCACTGTGCACCAACTGATCGGGTGGTAATGCGTATATGATGCTTATCCCTTTCCCCGTATCCCATATACATATAATATATGTGTATATAATGCCTTCTGGTCATGGGTCAATGTGCATATATATAAATTAATGCAATGCATAAGTAAAATGAGTAAATTGAACTCTCGAAGTGACATAAGGTCATACTATCTCCGATAGACATCATTTGAGCTAACATCTTTAATATACGAAATATCAAGACCCAAGAACAGAAGAAACTATCGCAGAAAGGGGTATAGGACATCAAAGACTAAAGTGGTCCTAATGATTCTAAGAATAGAGTAATATGGAAGCTCGTTCATTCATTTGTTCGCTCATATAATAAGGATCATGCAAAAATGCAAGAAAGGATAGCCTTATCATACCTTATCCGCTCCTCAAGATACTATGCTTATGTCCCGATCTTGAAAAATTTACCCACAAGCCCAAGTACAAACTATTAAACTAGAACGTGCTTATAGTCCAACCTTTAATCTAGTTTACAACTTAACGAAATTGAGGCAGCATTTCCTTTGTAACCCTAACAACCCCTCAATTTCACATTCAACCCAAACATCAACAACAATAGTAACCACAACAATATCAACAGTTACATATCAAAAGAATTATAAAATCCCTTCCAAATAACTCCCAAAACAGCCCCTAATCACAATTTTAATCTCAATCAACTTACCGCTTTCTTAACTTTATTTATTTTACTTTAAATCACTAAAACTCTTGGTAACCAACTGAATAATAAAGATAAGAATCATATACAAACCTTGAAGAACTAGAACTTCAAACATAAAACTTTCCATCCAATTCCTAAGCTTAACAACATCAATAAAACGCTAGGAACTACTTTCCTTTCACTAGCCCGAGTTCACGGGGCTCAGATCTTGCTAAAAATCCACTAATATAATGGAAAATATTGAGAGGAAATATCTTAGGGTTTTCTCTGGTTGGGGAAATGAAAAATGAGGAAGAAAAATGTTAGGGGCTGTATATATATAAGTGGGACAAAAAATTCCAATGCCTCAGGGTCGTCAAGCCGGTCGACGGCTCGTCAACACGTCGACAATCGCCAACCAGCACCGTCATTCTACCACCCTAGATTCAGGGGCCTTGGCAAGTCGACGGCGGGAAAAGATGCCTTGTCGGCATGTTGACGGACTGTCCTTTTGCTCGTCAAAGTGGACTGGTTTTACCTGATTCCCTGAGTCGCTCCGGTTCGTTTAACTTCTAATCCTATCGTATTACAAGGAACATGAACTTGTACTTTGGCATACGCAAGGTAGGGCACTTAATATCTCGTAAACTTAAGTATGAATCTCCGTACTAAGGGTATACCCAACTAGGAAACCATGGACTTTCTTACGACGAAAACGAGAGGCGTATCATTCTCCTCCCCTTAGAAACATTCGTCCTTGAATGTTCATACAAGTCATGAGTTATAAAAATTTCGACAGAGTCTCCTCTGTCAATATACCAATCCAACCTGTACACAGCAACAAAATATAATGCGACACAGGGCCACATGCTAAAACATACAATATTATAGCTTCACAGACCAATCATAATAACTATAAATAAAACCAATACCTGGGGGTGATGATGCCTAAAACTGAGCATCCTGGATGATGGACACAAGTATGGGTACTTAGTTTTCACCTCCTCTTCAGCCTCCCAAGTCTCTTCTTTAACATTATTATATCTCCAAAGCACTTTAACGGAAGCCAAATCTTTAGTTCGCAATCGACGAACTTGTCTATCTAGTATAACCATTTGGGTTTCCTTGTATGATAATTGCTCGATCACTTGGATATCATCTACCGGTACATTTCTCGAGGGATCTCCTATACACTTATTGAGCATAGACACATGGAATACTGGATGTGCAGACTCCAGATCAGAAGGTAGCTCTAAGTAATATGCTACTTTACCTATTGTACGAATGATTCTATATGGACCAATGTATCGAGGGCTTAACTTACACTTCTTGCTAAATTTCATCACTCCCTTCATAGGTGAGATCTTCAGGAAGACCCAATCGCCTACCTCAAACACTAGCTTACGTCACCGATCATCTGCATAGGATTTCTGTCGACTCTGTGCCGCTAGTAACCTTTCTTGAATTACTTTCACTTTGCCAACCGTTCGCTGTATTAAATCTGGGCCTACTAGTTAATTCTCTCCAACATGAAACCATCCTATAGGTGATCTACATTTCTGCCCATATAAAGCTTTATAAGGAGCCATCTGAATACTGGAATGGTAACTGTTATTATATGTAGACTCAATAAGAGGCAAATGATCATCCCAGCTACCTCGGAAGTCAATTACATAAGCTCTCAGCATATCCTCAAGTGTTTGTATAGTACGCTCAGCTTGTCCATCCATCTGTGGATAAAATGCAGTACTAAGACTCATCTGAGTCCCCAATCCGTTTTGAATTGATCAATAGAAGTTAGCTGTAAACTAAGCCCCTCTATCTGAAATAATGGTTATAGGAACACTATGAAGTCGTACA
The DNA here is from genome assembly GCF_019175385.1 of Lycium barbarum. Taxonomy (NCBI): domain Eukaryota; kingdom Viridiplantae; phylum Streptophyta; class Magnoliopsida; order Solanales; family Solanaceae; genus Lycium; species Lycium barbarum. The sequence continues at coordinate 72,526,767 of NC_083345.1, forward strand.
ACCTCTCTAAGGTAGAGCTTCGCATAATCTTCAGTTGAATAGGTAGTCCTGACAGGCAGAAAGTGAGCTGACTTTGTAAACCTATCAACTATGACCCATATTGAATCATACTTTCGCTGAGTACGAGGCATACCTGTAATGAAATCCATATTAATTACCTCTCACTTCTATGTCGGAATCACAATGGCCTGCAATAAACCTCCTGGCTTCTGGTGCACTATCTTAACTTGCTGGCAATTTGGACATTGAGCGACAAACTTCGCTATGTCCTTTTTCATACCATCCCACCAATACACTTCCTTATATCATGGCACATTTTTGTTTTGCCCGGGTGAATATAATAGCGGATATAGTGGGCTTCCCCCATAACTTGCCGACGAAGCTCTACAACATTAGGAACGCATAATCTACCTTGATACTTGAGTACTCCATCTCCTAAAATCACAAAGGACGTCTTTTCTTTCTGAGTAGCCGTATCTCAATAATCAACTAAAATAGGGTCTTCATACTGACACTCCTTTATCTCAACTACCAAAGATGACATCGCTGAATCCTGAACCCACACTCCAGTATCACATGAGTCTATCAATCGAACTCCTAGACTGGCTAGCTGAAAAATATCACGGGCTAGCTCTCTCTTCTCTGGCTGCAAATATGATAGGCTGCTGATGGATTTACGACTATGAGCATCGGCTACAACATTGGACTTTCCAGGATGGTACAGAATATCAACATCATAATCCTTTAACAACTCTAGCCATCGCCTCGGACGTAAGTTCAAGTCTTTCTGCTTAAAAATATACTGAAGGATTATATGGTCGGTATAAATATCAACATGGACACCGTATAAGTAGTGCCTCCACATTTTTAAAGCATGAATCACTGCAACTAACTCAAGATAATGGGTTGGATATTTCTCCTTGTGCTTCCTCAGCTATCTAGAAGCATAAGCAACAACCTTACAGCTGTCACGACCCAACCGGAGGGCCGCGACGGGCACCCGGTGCTAACCCACCCGGGCACCTCTTATCATACTTTCACATTTATATCTAGGTGAGCCACATAGCTAAATCATATTTTCCATCCATTATTCATACTAATTCCATTGGGCAACAATACATATATATATATATATATATATATATATATATATCATCATTAGTAACCATGCCCATATAGATGTACATAAGCCGACGAGGCTAACAAAATGATATGCAAAATATAGGCCGACAAGGCCAAACACATCTACCCATATACACATGTCTATAAGCCTCTAAGGAGAGTATGTCATATCATATAGGCGGGACAGGACCCTGCTATGCCCATAAATATGTACACAAAAGAATAAATACCAAAAGCTATAACTCCGAATGAAATGGAGCTCCGCTATGTAGTCCCTGAAGAATAAGGCTATGGATCAAGCCTATCTCCCTGGCCACCTGCGGGCATGACGCAACGTCCACAAACAAAAGGACGTTAGTACGAAGAATGTACTGAGTATGTAAAGCATGATCAACATCATTATGAAAGCATGATAGACAACATAAGAAATAGCATAGGATGGGAGATAGTAGTATCATCGTCATAAACACTTGCTTTTCATAGGGACTTCCTATTTCTAATGCGTGATTGTGTACATACATCTATATCCGTATCTGTATTCATATCCGTACTTATTTACATTTCGTATCCATTTTCGTAATCATAGCATATTCGTATTTATGTTCTTATTCATGTACATATCATTTACATATACATATCATTTACATAGCATACCCAACCATGAAGGTTCGGTGTTTCACATACCTGGCCCGACCAAGGCTCAGGGTCATACATACCTGGCCCTACCAAGGCTTAGGGTTGTCCGTACCCAACTGCAGTGGTGCGCGTGCAATATATATATATAAATATATATTCTACCCGGCCATATAAGCTCGGGGTTTCATAATAACCATACATAGGCACATATACATAAAATTCTATAAGCGTCTTTAGCATCATTACTATCGTCGTTCATTACATCTATCCCTAGAGGATTACTCATCATAGGAGGAATTTAGTACAATCGTAGCATATCGAGAATCATAAGCTTAGTAGCTTTTGAAGATAGAATCATTTGGAGGACATCATAGGCTTATAGAAGATCAGATATTTGGCCAAGGAGCCATGCCTTATGAAAGAAGGGTTAGCCTTACATACCTTTCCGTTCAACCATTCTATCACTTGCACGTTCTCCTTCAACGCTCACGTTTCTACCTTTATTTGAGTTATACTATCATTAGAAAATCGATAGCTTAGCATATATGACTAAAGCTAGAGAAAATTGGACATCATCTCCTTTATTTATACGACTTCCTCCATATCATATATCAACTCCCAAACATCAATAATAACATTCACAACATCAAAAACAATGGTCTTTATTCACCTTTATTATCCTTACTTCTCAATTCACTTCCAATCATCCATATCCATGGTCATAGCACACTATTACATTCATTCATATACAATGTCTATCCCATGTTCTTAACATCATCTATAACATAACCATAATCACAACATATCAAGAATCATGACTCAATCCAAGCTATTACTCAAAAATGACACTATTCCCACATTCCTGACCCATTTTCTATCTCCTTCTACAATCCAAGTCTTTCAATCTCTCAATACCTTAAAAAACATGGAAAGACCATAAAACTTACCTTTGATGGTTTAGGAATAAGCCTTGGGTGTAAACTTATAAAATCCGTATAAGTGACCGTGAAATCTCCCCTTCAACATCTCGCTTCTGTGACCAATATACTGCACATTATACGGTTCGTATAACTTTATACGGTCCGTATAAGTGACCGTATAATCCCATCTGTGAGGGACCTTCACTGTGACAATTCTGCGGACCATTATACAGACTGTATAACATTATACGGACCGTATAATCGGCCGTGTAACCCATCTTTTCTCTGATCTAGTTCTCGTTAATTCGTTTGATCTCCAATCCTTATGGAACCTTCTTGATACTTGTTTAACACCTCATTAATGATCTAAGGGACGTTATAATTCTTCTCCAAGACACTATTAAATCATCATTAACTTGTTACTCGTAAATCCTTTTCGATACACATCGTATGCCTTTCCCTCTCTTGGAAAACTTTCTCCTCTTACTCCGAATGTCTTTGCAAATCTCAATTAGGGTCATCAAATGTCATTTCTTACTTATTTCAATACCATATACTTCGTGCTCTTCGTTATTCTATTCACTGTGCATCAACGGAAAATTTTCCGAGGTGTAACATTCTTCCCCCCTTAAGAACATTCATCCTCGAATGTTAAGATCTCGGGGGTTCTATAAAAACTTCGCCAGAGTTTCCCCTGTAATAGGGCACTACCATCCTGTCACAACAGCCCATAATAACAATGCCTCACAGGGCCACAACATAATAGCAATAGAGTTTGGCCACACACGACCCAAATGCATAGAAAGGAAAATATACATACCTTATGATCATGATGTCTCATCTTGGTTCTCTTCTGGGGGTTAGAATATGTGCGGGTACTTGGATTTCATATTTTCTTCTGCTTCCTATGTCATTTCTTCTCGGTTATTGTTTCTCCATAAAACCTTAACTGAGGCCACTTCTTTGTTTCTAAGCTTCCGTACATGCCTATCTAATATGGAAATGGGTACCTCTTCATAAGTCAGCTCTTCTGTCACTTGAATATCATTTACTGGCACGATCCTAGTAGGATCTCCAACACATTTACGAAGCATCAAGACATGGAAAACTGGGTGATCGAGACATGGAAAACTGGGTGAACTGACTCCAAATCAGCAAGTAGATCTAATTTGTAAGCCACTTTTCCTACCTTGCGCACAATTTCATAAGGCCCAATGTACCGGGGACTAAGCTTCCCCTTTTTGCCAAATCTCACTACACCCTTCATTGGTGACACTTTTAAGAATACCCAATCTTTCACTTGGAACTCTAAGTCCCTTCGACGATTATCCGCATAGGACTTTTGACGACTTTGGGCTACTAATAACCGATCTTGTATGAGCTTAACTTTCTCTATGGCTTGCTGGACCAAGTCTGGCCCTATCAAGTTAGTCTCTCCTACCTCGAACCACCCAATTGGGGATCTACACTTTCGCCCATATAAAGCCTCATAAGGTGCCATTTGGATGCAAGAATGATAACTATTGTTATAAGCAAATTCAATGAGTGGTAAGTGATCATCCCAATTACCTCCAAGATCTATCATACATGCCCGTAACATATCCTCAAGAGTCTGAATGGTACGTTCAGCTTGTCCATGTTACACCCCGTATCTTTGAAGAGCACTTAGCAAATTTGAAACATAAGTACGTTGAGTTAGGGTTAAGTAAAACCACTTTGGAATATAAGGAGCAAGCATTATTAAGTATATTTAATAAGTTAAGGATGTATAAAAGATATACCGGAAGGTTTTATAAGGAAATGAGTGGAAGAAATGAAGTAGTACGACTTTGGAGAAAGGATGGGTAATGTGAAAATTTTGGTCCAAATTGGGGGGACGAATATCTCTTAGCATATGAAGTGTTTTAAGGTGAAACAAAAGCCAAAAATGAAGTTCGTCGAGTCTAGTTGCCAATGCAATAAATCGCTCCTTAATAGGACATTGGAGTAGAGAATTAGGGACGTTACGAGTTCAGCTGACAGAGCAGAAACGCATGCTACAGTACTGCTACAGTAGCCGACTTGCTACAGTAAAACCGACCCGAATTTGACCCTTATAAAAAGGGTAATAACCCTTTTTTTTCACCAGATTTAGCCCAGAAATTTCCAGATTTTTGAAGAGAGAGAGAGAGAGAGAGGGAAACAAAAAGTAAATAATTTTCAAGTGACGGAGTATTAATCGAAGCTCGGATAAACGCATAGATGTGATTCTAGTATGGTTTTCCGGTGGATTCAAGGTGGATATGAAATACATCGCTGTTTTAACAAAAATAAGGTATGAACCTTTCTCTTTTGGTATTATTTAAGGCTTATTTACGGAGATAAAGCCGTTAAATAATTGTGTAGTAAGTTGGTTAGTTATGGAAGTTGGAAAACAGCGTGTGGGCTGTTTTATGGTACATATTGGTGTTGGAGATGATGTTGTTGATGTTGGTATTGTTGTGGTGTTGTTGGTTGTTGGATTATGATTTCGGGCTAGGCATATAAATAGGGGAGATGCTGCCCGATTTTTGGCAGAATATAAAATATTTTAAATTGAAAGCTTAGTACACGTATGCAATGATGAGTCTAACGATAGTGTGAATTCTCTCAAATGTAGATTTATGAGTACGGACGGATAAGCGTAGAAAATAAGAGGCTGAACAGGTATGTTAAGGCTCGTCCCTTTCATTCAAAGGCATGATTCCTATGTTACAATTTCATAAATGCTTCCATGACCTCTTTGTTTTCAAAAGTTAGAAGACTATGATTCCAACGCATGATTCCTTTCCTGATAACCCGTAAATGTTTTCCAAAATGTCTGTATCTTTCCAAAACAAAGGGTTATGATTTTGTAAGCTTTTATGACTATAACGACGGACATGTTTTTGTAATGACAACGATGATGTCAAAGATGAGAATATGTCTACGATGATGTCAAAGATGAGAATATGTCTACGATGATTATGATGAGAATGGTTTCATGTTTGAAAGTCTCAAGTTGTGGAATTTAATATGAATATGAAAATATTGAGCTATTTCTTGATCCTCAATTTTATTCCTTGGAAATGACTCTATTTTCTAAAGACTTCAAAGTATATGAATTGACGCCTTATGAGATTTATCACCTTATTCTATGTTTTCTCTTGATGTTATTCTTCATTGATAGTCTCACCTTAAAATAATTGTTCCTTCAAGGTGAGATAGAGCGATGATGATTATTCCATAATATAATTGGAGGTTACCGACCTTACGTCACTCCGATAGAGACATAACTTTCCTTGGGCTCTCCTGCATGCTACTTACATGATATATGTATATGATACGTGAACATGATATATGCACATGATACATGAACATGATACATGTATATGAATATGGGAAAGAGGGCCAGAGCGCTATAGACGCGTATCCACCTGATCAGTTGGTATTATATGACATGATATCATCCCGGACGCGGGACATATGTGGCTAAATGGATCGGAGCCGACGCCTCGGAAACATGATATGTTCTATTTTCTGTATATATGAACAAGAAATATTTTTCAAAGAAACCTAAGCATGCATGGCATCCTCCCTAAGAGGCACTCACATGTACAAGTTACTCTTTTGTCTCACGAAATGCTCTATATTTCCATTCTGTTATTATTCATACTTTACATCCCTTACTATGTTACTATTCATGCCTTACATACTCGGTACATTATTCGTATTGACGTCCCTTCTTGTGGACGCTCCGTCCATGCCCGCAGGACCAGGTAGCTAGTCAGACGATTCGCAGCAGTAGGGCCTCCCTTCAACAACAATCAGTACGCTCCATTGATCCGGAGCTACACCCCTTTTGGTATGCTATTCGGTTACGTACATATATGGGTACGGTAGGGCCTTGTCCTATCATTTCTATAGTTTGTACTCCATAGAGGTCTGTAGACAGTGATATGTAGTCGTGTTGTTATGCAGCCCCATCAGCACTTATTTTGTTGTACAGTATATATGTGTGGCGGGCAAATCGGCTCACGCTATTATTCTCAGTGTTTATGTTTATATGTATGTGTTGGTCGTGAGTTCCCGGTACGCTGTTTCTTATGTTGATTGTTCGGGAGACAGTCCAACTCAGTTATAGATTGTGTATGGGCCCAGGATAGTCAGTGAGAGGTAAATGCAGTCGTAGAAGTGTTTGACCAGCAATGGTCGGGCACTTGTTGCGGCCCATCAGTTTGTGTCGTGACAAAAGTGGTATCAGAGCAGTTCGTCCTAGGGATTGTCTACAGACCGTGTCCGGTAGAATCCTGTTTATGGGTGTGAAGCCGGCCACACTTATAAACAGGAAGCTGCAGGGCATTTAGGAATCATTGACCTTCCTTCTGTCTTAGATCTTGCGATAGAGCCAGAGTCCAGGAAAGATCGCTTCTAATCCTTTTTCCTGTAGGTAAGTGCGGACTGACGAGAGATGAAGGGATCAGCTTCAGATAGTGGGGGTGCTAAGAAGGCCCCGAGAGTAGATCCAGGACCCCTGGCTCCAGGACCGAGCAGGACGAGCCTTAGTTATTCCATGGAGACTGATCCCTCGGAGGACCCAGCGATGATCCCTCCAGAGTTCTTGACTCCCAGGGAGGAGGACCTCCCAGAGGACATCAATGATACAGATCCGTCGGAGAATTCATCTGGGACACCGGAGGAGGAGATTCCCAAGGTCGTGCCAGTTGCTCCTATGGTAGAGCACTACATAAGACCATCCTCCCCGGTGAGTGTTACGAATTACTCCAGCCCTCTATCCTGGCCGTCGGTAAACCAGGAGTTACCCGGTTATGTATATCCCTTGGATTCAGAAGAGAGATTATGAAGGCCAGACGAGCAGATGGTTGGTAGACGATGATGAGGAGCACTCTTCACCTTATAGTCCACCAGATCAGACTAGAGACCGATCGGCTACAGGTATATGAGCCTTTATTAGAATTTTCTATGTATGTGCATTTGTTGTAGGTTATTATTTAACAGTGGCAAGCGGAAACCCAAAAAGGCCGATAACTGAGTATTTATAAGTAACGGCGACCAAAGTGTGTTCGCTACCATTGGGAATCTGGAAATCTAGGATGGAAAGTAGTTATACATACAGATGAAAGGTGAATATTGAGAATTAAAAAGGCCAAAATAGTAGTTGTGTAGTCGAAAGGGTAAGAGACCATTTCTAATTCGGAGGGAGATGCGTTACGAGAAGGTTTTGGAGTCTGTCAAGACTTCAACTTGCTTTAGATTATGTGGTGAAGGTCATGCGGTGAGGTGGATACGATTATACCAGTATTAACGCACCGGATTTCATCAGAGTTTCGAGGTTAAGCGTGCTGGGGTGAGAGAAATATTAGGATGGGTGACCCCCTGGGAAGTATACAAAAAGTTCTATAAGTCTAGATATAAGAGGCAAATGAGAAGCTAGAGCAGCCTAAGGGAGATTGGAGTATGCGAAGTGGTTCGAGACCTTAAAAGGTAGCGTAGGACGAGGCGGACTAGACCGGTGAAGAGAAAGAATGTTACACCTCTCATTTTCATACGTTGAGTTTCGCTGAATGCTAATTGTCCTAGCCTTGGGAAGTAGGATAAATTTTTCGAGGTCATGGGGATTGATATGTCCATCTTGGGTATATAATGGAGAAAAACCATGTTTAGTAAGCCTGGGGAAGGTTTAAGACTCGTCGGATCATCGGAGTTAAGTTTGGTGGAAGTTGGGTAAAATGTCACATTATGGCGCACTTTGCGGCGCAACATGTGAGCAGCAAACACGCTTTGCGGCCACGCAATTGCACAGCAAAGTGTGACAGTGAAAATTGGTGTTGTGTCGGTCCAGAATTTTTTGGACCACTATATATAGATCAAACTAGACCCAAAAATCATATTTTCACAATTTTTTGTCATAGAAACCTCTAGAATATTCTCTCCACTCTTTATCCCCAAGAAATCAAAGGAAAGCCAAGATCAACCACTTCAAAACCATGAAAACAAGTGTGTGAAACTTAGTAAAAGTTCATCTACTTCAAGAAAACCCAAGGGAAGTGAAATAGGGTTTTGGTGCTAGAAGAGCATTTCCATTCAAGGCTTGTTCATCCATCATCCAAGGTAAGTTTCATGACCATACAATGCTGTTTAAGGTATTGGAAGGCTAAGACTTTTGAATTGTAAGAAAGACATAGAAAATGGGTCATAAATGAGTGAATAGTGTCATTGTTGAATAGTGGTTGGAATGAATGATGAACGTTGGTATGTTGTGATCGTGAATACATTATAAATGACATTTAGACTATGGAATAGGTATTGCGGAAACGCGATAATGAGCTATAGCCATAATTGTGGAGGAATTGAAGAGAAATGGTGAATTGTGGTAAATGTAGATAAATGATGATTGTTGGTTGCAATATTGTGAATGTTGATATGAACGTTGGGAGCTGATATAGAACATGGGAAAAGTAGTATAAACAGAGGAAATGCTGCCCAATTTTCTCTAGCGTTAGTAAGTCCGTTCTTATAATTGTTAGCTGATGTCGATACGAATTCCCATGAAGGTAGAACGTGGGCATTAAAGGAGAACAAGCAAGCGATAAATTAGCTAAACGTAAAAGGTATGTAAGGCTAGTCCTTTATTTCTATGGCATGAATCCGATGGTATGATTCTCCTTTCTCTCAATAAATTCTCTATATATCCCGGAAAGTCAAGAGTCTATGATCATGAATAGCTATATGAGATGAGAGCTATGTTATGAGTCCAATGATGATAAGCTTGAGTCTAAAGACTCTAGAGTTCATGTTATGACGTTCCTATAACGCTAATGATGTCGTATGTTGTATACACTCACCTCATCCATTATGCCCTTCAAGATGAGGCAGAATACCATTAGGTTAAGTATGTCATGTATTGTAGACACTCACCTTATGTATTGTCCCTTCAAGGTGAGGCACAGTACCATAAAGTCGATGATGTTATGCTTTGTACACACTCACCTTACGTATTACCTCCTTCAAGGTGAGGCAGGATGTTTCTGAATGCTCCATAATGGAATCGGGGGATCACGACCTTACGTCACCCCGATAAAGTATAGTTGTCCTTGAGTCTTCATGCATGTATTGTGATGAGCATAATATGATGAGTATATTATGTGAGCATATTATGATGATAATATGATGATGATATTACACCGTACCCATACTGTTGGGCAGATATACACACCACTATAGTCGGCAGCTTATACCCCGGATGCGGGAGGCGTAAACGCAGGTTACTTATTATTACACCGTACCTATATGGACGGGCAGCTTATACTTATACATTTATTCCTATATGATATGATGACGAGTATGAGTAAGATATTATGATTTATTTCTTTTATGATTCACAGTCAGTTACAGATTGCTCCTCATTTGATGCCTCCACATTTCATTGATTTTTCATTATTGTTTATGCCTCTCATACTTAGTATAATGTTCGTACTGAGGTCCGTTTTCTATGGACGCTGTGTTCATGCCCATAGGTAGACAGGGAGGTGAGCTTTATTCTGACTCGTAGGAGCCAGTAGCTGATTAGAGAGCACTTCATTGTTCCGGAAGTGCTTATGATTATTATTTTGTGTATATTCATGTATATGTATTTTTGGGCATGACGGGGTCTTATCCCGTCCGTTTGTCTAGCACTCCCGTAGAGGCTCATAGATACACAGTGTGGGTCATATGTTCTCACGAAATTGTTATTACGTATATATATTATTTTGATGGTCGAAAGGCTTATGTATATAAAAGTAAGTATGTTCTAAAATGAACGATGATTTTCTTATGAATTGAGTATAAATTTGATAAAAGGGTATATAATGAGTATGATGAGTAACAGAATGAGCGGTGCTCGGTGGGTAGCCCCGGCTACCGTCGCGGCCCCTAGTTGGGTCGTGTCAAATGTGGTATCAGAGCAGTTCGGTCCTAGGAAGTGTCTACGGGCCGTGTCTAGTAGAGTCTTGTTTATGGTGTGTTTCACGCCACGCTAATAAACAAGAGGCTACAGGGCATTTAGGAAAATTAACCATCTTTCTTCTTATGAGATCGTGCGGTAGAGCCGTATAAGATTTTATCCTCCCTAATAGTGTGTTGTGATTTCAGAAAATGCCGCCAAAAGGAAAAGCTACAGGCGCCCAGAAGGGCAAGACTACGACAAAAAGGTGCGTGGAAAGAGAACCTCCGATGAATATAGAAGAGGGTGAGTCACAAAATGAGGCTCCGTCTAATACTTCATCCACCCCGCCTAATGTGGAAGAACAAGGGGGGGGGGGGAGCTTCAGCTCCAATTCCTCCACCGGTTGCTTCGGGTCAACAAGTGACCAAGGCCATTCATTTATTGACGCAATTGGTTGCCGCACAGGCACAACGGCAAAATGTGAGTTCAGGTGATCGGGTAGCTAGTACCAGAGCCCGTGATGGGCTAGCACCGGGCGCTCGTCGCGGCCCTCCAGATGGGTCGTGACAAAAGTGGTATCAGAGCAGTTCAGTCCTAGGGTGTGTCTACGAGCCGTGTCTAGTAGAGTCTTGGTTATTGGTGTGTTGCGCGCCACACTTATAAACAAGAAGCTGCAGACATTTTAGGAATAAATGACCTTCTTTATTCATAATAATCGTACGATAGAGCTATGATATAAGAAATTCTTGTTTCTTAATCGTGTGTTGTGTATTTCAAAAATGCCTGTAAAGAGAAAGGCTACAGCAGCCCAAAAGGGCAAGACGGTGGAAGAAAAGTGGGCTGAAAGAGCACCGCCACTGGTAGTAGAGGAAAGTGAGTCCCAGAGTGCAGCTCAATCTCAGTCCTCCCATTCAGTACCTATACTAGAGGACCATGAGGGAGCCTCAGCCCCAGCTCCAGCACCTCCAGCTCCTCCACTGGATGCTTCAGGCCAAGATGTGAAAGAGGACATACACTTGCTTACTCAGTTGGTTGCTGCTCAGACTCAGCAGCAAAGTACAGGGCAAGGTGACAGGGTTGTTAGTGTGAGAGCCCGTGATTTCATTACTTTAAACCCTCAGAAATTCTTTGGGTCAAAGCCAGAGGAGGACCCTTAGGAATTTGTTGATGGTATGTTGAGGACGATTCGATTAATACATGCTTCAGACACCGAGTCGGTGGAACTAGCATCATATAGATCGAGGGATGTCTCGATCCAATGGTATACGGTTTGGATGGCTTCACGTGGGGCCAATGCACCTCCCCGGTATGGCAAGAGTTTGTTGGTGCTTTCCTCCGACATTATATGCCTCCAGAAGTTCTTAAATTTTAGGCAAAGTAGAGGCAAGGTAGCATGAGTGCTTTAGAGTATAGTGTCCGCTTTAATTCTTTGGCTAGGTATGCTTAGGCCATGGTAGCGGACATGGGCGACCGGGTAGACCGATTTATGAAGGGCCTAGGGCCACATTTGATGGATAGGTGTTTGACTGCGTCCCTTCAGGACAATAGGGATATTGCACGCATTCAGGCTCACACTCAGAACTTAGATGAAATCCTGCAACAACAAAGAAGCGAACGCTAGCATGATAGGGGACATAGCAAGAGGGTCAGATCTTCAGGTCCGATGAGTTAGTTCAGAGGCGGACACAGGCAGCAGATGTCCAGGCACTCAGGCTATTCTATGACTAGTGCGCCTCCATGATTTTCATGCCAGAGAGTCGACAGATCTACTCGTTCCAGGCTGAGTCAGAGTTATTCGGGGTCTCAGTTTAGAGATGATTCGGGTCAGGCAAGGCCACCCGCACTACGATATTCCCAGTGTGGGAAGTTGCATCGGGGTCGATGCCAATTGGGTTCAGATGTTTGCTATTCATGTGGTCGACCAGGCCATATTATGCGTGATTGCCCCTCAGTTCATGGTAGAGGTAGGACCCAACCTTCAGGTTCGGTAGCCGGATCTTCAGCATTTGTACACCCTATGGGGCCAGGTTCACATACACCAGTCGGCCATGGTACAGGCAGAGGGAGAGTTCCCAGTTCTAGCGGTCCTCAGCACCGTGTTTATGCTTTGACTGGATGCCAAGATCTTCAGTCTTCTCCTGACGTTGTTACAGGTATATTATCGGTATTTTCTCATGATGTATATGCTTTGATTGATCCGGGCTGCACATTGTCATATGTTACTCCGTATGTTGCGGGTCGATTTAGAGTCGAGCTGGAGTCGATTAAACCTTTTGAGGTGTCTACACCCGTTGGTGAATCAGTAATAGCTAGCCGAGTATATAGAAATTATGTAATTGTGATTTGTGATCGTCGTACCATGATCGACTTGCATGAGTTAGAAATGGTGGATTTTGATGTTATTATCGTCATGGATTGGTTGGCTTCTTGTTATGCCAATGTTGATTATAGAATGAAAATGGTTCGTTTCCAATTTCCGGGAGAACCGGTTTTAGAATGGAAAGGGAATACGGCGTCACCAAAAGGTAGGTTTATTTCCTATCTAAAGGCAAGGAAAATGATCACAAAAGGCTACATTTACCATCTAGTCCGGGTTCAAGATATAGAAGTTGAATCGCCGACTCTCAGTTCCCATAGTAAATGAATTTCCGGATGTGTTCCCGGAAGAGATTCCAGGCCTTCCTATCGAACGGGAGATTGATTTTTCCATTGATGTGCTGCCAGGCACTAAGCCCATATCTATTCCTATTTATAGAATGGCTCCCGCAGAATTGAAAGAGTTGAAGGAGCAATTGAAGGACTTGCTTGAAAACGGCTCTATTAGGCCTAGTTCATCCCCGTGGGGAGCACCCGTATTGTTTGTCCGAAAGAAAGATGGCTCCTTGAGAATGTGCATTGATTATCGGCAGTTGAATGAGGTGACAATTAACAACAAGTATCCTCTTCCGAGGATTGACGATTTATTTGATCAATTGCAAGGTGCCAGATGGTTTTCAAAGATTGATTTGAGGTCCGAGTATCATCAAGTGAGAGTTAGGGAGAAAGATATCCCTAAGACAGCCTTCAGAACAAGATATGGTCATTTTGAGTTCCGGGTAATGTCATTTGGGCTGACTAAAGCACCGGCGGTATTTATGGATTTGATGAACAATGTGTTCAGGCCTTTCCTAGATCTGTCTGTGATTGTATTCATCGATGACATCTTGGTGTATTCTAGATCCGAGGTAGAACATACGGATCATTTGCGTACTATCCTTGGAGTTCTTCGAACTCGAGAGTTGTTTGCAAAGTTTTCCAAATGTGAGTTTTTGCTGAACTCAGTGGCATTTCTGGGGTATATTGTTGCAGCCGATGGTATTCGAGTAGACAGCCAAAAGATCGAGGCCGTGAAGACTTGGCCAAGGCCCACGGCTCCTACGAAGGTTCGTATCTTTTTGGGCTTAGCAGGTTACTACAGGAGATTCGTCGAAGGTTTTTCTTCTATTTCTGCATCACTCACAAAATTGACCCAGAAATCAGCAAATTTTCAATGGACAGATGCTTGTGAGCGTATCTTTCAAGAGTTGAAAAGTAGATTGACTTCCGCCCCAGTCTTGACACTTCCAGAGGGATTGGAAGGATATGTTGTTTATTGCGATGCTTCAGGTGTTGGGCTAGGCTGTGTATTGATGCAACATTGTAAGGTGATTGCATATGCTTCAAGGAAATTACGGAAACATGAGCAGAATTATCCAACCCATGATTTAGAATTAGCCACAGTGGTTCATGTGTTAAAGATATGGAGATTATTTATATGGTGTCCATGTGGATATTTATACAGATCATAAGAGTCTTCAGTATATCTTCAAACAGAAATAGTTCAATTTGCGGCAACGACGATGGTTAGAATTGCTAAAAGATTATGACGTTGATATCTTGTATCACCCCGGAAAGGCAAATGTTGTGGCTGATGCTCTTAGCCGCAGATCTATGGGAAGTTTGTGTGATGTGCGACCAGAGAAGAGAGAAATGGCTCGTGAGCTCCAGCAGCTAGTTAGCCTAGGAGTTCGAGTAGTGGACTCAGGTGGCAGGGGAGCTACTATCTAGAATTCAACAGTCTCGTCGCTAGTAGCATAAGTGAAAGAGCGACAATACGAAGATTCCATGCTAGTGCAGTACAGAGATACACTTTCTCAGAAAGAGGAGTCATCATTTGAGCTTTCAGGAGACGGAGTTCTTGTCACGACCCGGCTAGGGGCTGCGACGGGTACCCGGGGCTAACCACCGACCACCGCTCGTACTATCATTTACCTAACCCATTTAACAATCATTCATCTATTTCCGGTTAACTTTAAAAAGAGGATTTGTTTTTCATTACAAAAATATAACGCGTTAATACAAAAACATATTTGAATATTCTTATACACATGCGTACTACCTACGTTATGGAACCACACAACCCACATCGAGCATCTACGAGCCTCTATTGAGTGACATACAAATATATACACAAAAGGAACAACCAATTAGCACCTCCGAAAGATGGAGTGCTCTTCAGCTCGGCTAGTGACTCCTATCAGTCTGGACCGCTTTCCCGTATACCTGTGGGCATGAACACAGCATTCAAAGAAAAGGATGTCAGTACGAGCATTGTACTGAGTATGTAAGGCATACATCAAGAAATAAGGTAAGAATAAGAAATTAAAGTAAGTACAAGGAGATAATCGATAACTGCTTGCCTCTTACGGCGGATCCATGCATGCATACTCATAAAGCATCATATAGTAAATTGCTGCGGAACGCGCAGCCCGATCCATATGTCATCATATGTTAGTGCCGAGGAACGTACGACCCGATCCATAAATATAATAAGTTAGTGCTGAGGAACGTACGGCCCGATCCATAATCCATATATCCCGCGTCCGGGATGAAATCATGATATGCCAGCTGACCAGGTGGCTATGCGTCTATAGCGCCTCACCTTCCCCGTATCCCCTGAATACATATACATATCATATACTTATACCATATACTTAGCATGCTTGAGAGCCCAAGGAAAAGCTGTAAGTACGTCGGAGTGACGTTAGGTTGAAAGCCTCCGATTATGTTATGCAGTAATCATTGTCGCTTTGTCTCACATTGAAGGAACAATTATTATAAGGTGAGACTATCAATGAGGAATAACATTAAAAGAAAACATAGGAAAAAATCATGAACTTCATAAGACATCCATTCATATACTTTGGAAGATTTAGAAATAAAGTCACCATCCATGAATAAATTGAGAAATCAGTAAATAGCTCGACGTTCTCATATAGTCCTTGAAATCGTAAACTTGAAACTTTTAAACATAAAATTTTCTCTCATCATGGTCAGCGTAATAATATTCTCATTTTTGACATCATCATTGTTATTGAAAACAATATCCACGGTCGTTATCATAAACGCTCACATAATCACAACCTTTGGTTTTGGAAAATGGGAGTACTTTGGAAAACATTTATGGAATATCAAGAAGGAAATCGTGCTTCGGAATCTAAGACTTTTTTTAACCTTTGATAGCAAGGAAAAGATGGGACCATTTATGAAATTGTAAGCTAGGGATCATGCCTTTGAAAGAAAGGCAATAGCCTCACATACCCTGGTCATTTAGCTAAGATATCGCTCATTTGTTCTCCGTCGATATCATGTCGTTACCTTCATAAGAGAATTCCTATCACATTAGTAAACTAACTACAAGAACACATCGCTAATTCTAGGAACATTCGGACAACGCTTCATTCGCTCATACCATTTTTCTCATGTTTTATATCAACTCCCAACATTCATAATATTACTCGCAATATCATCATCGACAATCGTCATTTATGTACATTTGGCAAAATCCACCATTTTCCTCCAATTTTCCCTTATTTCTACTTCTAGCTCATCCTTGCGTTTTAATGCATTTAATGCTTGTTTCATGATATAAACATCATTTATAACGTACTTGTATTCACAACACTTCAATATTCATAGTTCAATTCCACTATCATTCATTTATGTCACTATTCACTCAATGATGACCCATTTCTATGTTCTTCTACGTTTCAAGTGTCTAGGCTTTCCAATACTTCAAACAACATGGAAAAATCATGAAACTTACCTTGGGTGATGGTTGAACAATCCTTAAGTTGAAATACTTCAATTAGCCAAAACCCTAGTTCCACCTTCTTGGGAATTTCTTGATTTAGAAGATCCTTTGATGTGTTCTTACACTTATTTTCATGAATTTAGTGGTGATGATCTTGATATTCCCTTTGATTCTCTTGAATTCTTGTGGAGGAAATATTTGGAGAGTTCTAGAATGTCCTGAGTTGTATGGATGAATAATGAAATGATTTGGAGTCCAAGTCCCTTTTAATAATCACAAAAACTGATCTTTAATGAATTCTTGTCGGGATGAACAATGGTCGTAAACCACCATATACGGACCGTATTTTGATTTACGATCCGTCCTCCATGGCCGTATTTAACCATTTCAAAGACAGAAAGTTTTGGCTGATGGACATGGTAGTTTACGACCTGGTTTACGGTCCGTAAACCAGTTTACGGGCCGTAAACTAGGTCGTATTTAACCATATTCAACATTTATAGAAAGTTGGGATTTTTTATAAGTTGGAGGACGATTGCACTATACGGTCTGTAAATCACTTTACGAGCCGTATAGTGCCATATACGACCACTGGCTGAAAAATTTTCTGCGACTTTCTTATTTCTAAAAATTCTTAATTAGCCATTCCCGACTTAACAAAACATCATTCACTCAACGTTTCATCATTCCACTCATCATACAAGTACGGAGAAACTACCGAGGTGTAACATTCTCCGCCCCTTTTGGAACATTCGTCCTCGAATGTTCGACACTTGGGAATTCTAGAAAATGTTTGCCAGAGTTTCCTTTGTAATTCGGACACTACCTTTCCATTACAAAAACCCACAATATCTTCGCCTCACAGGGCCATATCACAATATTAACACATTTATGGCCACACACGACCAAAAACATAAAATTAAAACATACATACCATCATGAACTTTTCCTGGAGATTCGACTAGGTGCGGATACTTGGCTTCCGCATTCACTTTGGCTTCCCTAGTATTTCTTCCCGATTGTTGTTTCTGCCATCAAACTCTGATTTAAGCCACCTCCTTATTTTGAAGTCCTCGCACTTACCTATCTAATGTGGAAAAGAGTACTTTCTCATACATCAACTTTCTTGTCATTTGAGCATCATTTTATTGACATGCTCATAGTGGGAGTTCTAACATATTTATAATCTACCTTGCTTGTTGCATACGATCTTATAGGATCTAATGCATCGGAACCTAACTCCCCCTTTATTCCGTGATTCTATCGCTCTCGTAGGTTGTCATATCCTCGGGCTTCTATGGTGAGTGTGTAACCTGTACTTATACTATGCCCCAAGCAATTATTCCATTTGTCTCTCATAGCAATTCCAACTCGACATTTCAGTTCCGTTTACCATATACCTTCCTTCAACTTACCCCGGGCATCATGACTCTCTCAACCTTACTTTACCTCTCACTCCTCTCCTAAGTGTTCACTTGGTCTCATTGGCGACGCGTAAATATCTACGAATTACATACTCTTTTTGCGCGATTCGCATTCGTACCCATCCATCCATATACCTGTATCCATGTCTGTCTTCGCATCCATAGTCATATTAATTCGGGATAGCATACGGAGCGGCAAGAGGTATGTAAGGCTTCACCCTTCATTCTATGGCATGTCTTAGGCATACTAGGCTGGATACGAGCCTCAAGGACAACTTCATTCTCCGGAATCCGCACCTAAAGTTTCCCCTTTTTCTTTCAGTAGAATTGAACTAAAAAGTGTGCAAATGATGGAAAGACCTCTCAAACCCCTAGAACTTGCATAAGTGGGACCCGATTAACCTAGGACCCTCACAAGTAATGACATGACACGTAATATATGTAAATCATATACGTCACCCCATCCGGCCCGAGGTGGGCCCGCTACTCTCGGATTTTTCCTTACAGTCTTGCTTGACTTACTTGAAGTGAATCCAAAGGGAACCTTTGATCCCGATTTCGTTACCAAATGATAAATACTATGACTCCTCTAACGAGGGCACTTCCATGACGATAATGATAACAATGATGTTAGATAAGAGAATATGCCTATGATACGTACTACCGGAACGACTCTATGACTAAGATGACTAAGCTAAGTATCTTATATAAACATGAAAATGATAAACTAATTTTTGAATCTTATTTATATTTCCTAGCTATGACTTTATTTTCTAAAAGATTTCAAAGTCTATGAACTGTCATCTATGATGCCCCGATTTCATTCTACGTTTACTTTAATATTATTCCCCGTTGGTAGTCTCACCTTAAAATACTCGTTCCTTCAAGGTGAGACAAAGCGATCACGAGTATTCTATAATATAATCAGAGGTCACTGACCATTACGTCACTCCGATGACTACATGATTCTTCTTTGGGCTTTCCTGCGTGCCTATGAGACATATGTATATAGGATACGTAAATGCATATAAGACATGTAAATGTATGTAAGATATGTGTATATATTTTTAAAACATGCACATGACGAAAGAGCTAGAGCGCTATAGACGCTGATACATGCACATGATACACGTATATGTATATGATAAAAGCACCAGAGCGCTATAGACGCTGATGTACCTACACGACACACGTATATGTATATGATAAAAGAGCTAGAGCGCTATAGACGCTGATATATGTACATTATATATGCATGTGTATACGGGGAAAATGGAGGTAAGGGCAGAGCGTTATGAACGCATATCCACCTGATCAGTTGGCATTACATGATATGATCTCGTCCCGGACGCGGGATGCCCGGACGCGGGATGTGTATATTTATGGTTAAATGGATCGGCTGCCGACGCCTCGGCAATATGAGATGTCCTATTTTATATGTATATGTATATGAACAAGGAAAGATTCTTAAAGGAAAGCTAAGTACGCATAGCACCTGCCAAGGGTATATATATATACAGGTTATGTTTCTACCTCAGGACATGTGCTAGTATTCTCTTATGTCGTTATTTCCGTTTTTTTGTCACGACCCAGCCCCGTGGGCCGCGACTGGCACCCTACCTGGGTGCCCAGACCAAATCACATCATCGTTTCCGAATCCAAACTTATTTCAGAATTTTCAAGAAGTTAAATCAAACATAATTTACATCGAAAATATGTCTTAAGCGGTCATATCAAATCATACTCAAACAAAGCGGCGGAATAGACATCGCCGGTCAAAATACAAATATATACAGAAGGGCCATTTGGGGCCATCATATCAAACAGACCGCTGCAAGACCCGAAAGCAAAATCAAACAACATACACATAGGACCCTCGCCCCACAAAGATGACTACAGGCCTCTACGAATTCAAAACATAACATATGGCGAGACAGGGCCTCGCCGTACCCAAACTGTCAAATATACAAAACATATACAGAGTAAAGGAGTCTGTACCAAAAGTGGCCCCCGGGCCAAGTAAGAGTACTCCGGAAAGCAAGAAGCGAAGCCTACTGCGGAGGATCACCGATGTCTGCACCTGCGGGCATAAAACGCAGCCCCCGGAGAGAGGGGGTCAGTACGAAATATGTACTGAGTATGTAAAGCACGGAGTACAGAATTATGGATCAAAACCGAAAGCAGATCAAATGTCAAAGTGGGGTACAAACTGGTATGTCAAAATCTATATCAAAATCATATACATATGTTTTATGCAAATAAAATCATGCAAACGCTTAAGAATGTGGTCGCCACTCCGACGCTGGCGCCACACACAGCATAACACCAGAAGGTTTCAAATCTCCGTACATCTCCGAACATAATCATAATCATCGGTGAGCATATCGCGTCCCGAGCCATATCACAGCATAACTCCAAACGGAACCGGGCCCTATGGCGAAGCCTCGGAAACCGTAACACAGCATACGGCCGAATTCATCATACAGCGCACGAATCAAAACCGGCCCGGGAACCGGCGAACGAAGTCATATTAAGGCACGAGCGGAGTCGTGAGCAAGCAAATGCAAATCGTATTTCAAAATAGTCTTTCAAAGCAAAGTGAACTCATAAGTCATTTTAGAATACAAAATAGTCGAATACTTAGCCGACATAAAGTTTCATTTTGCAAAACGTTTCCAAAATGGTCCATATAGTTCGGAACATAGATTAGCGCATCGAATAGTCCAAACATACCCCGTAGGAGGATGTTCCAAAGATCGGAAGTGGTACTTTCAACTTTATTCTCAAAGGTGGCCCGAAGGGCAAATCGGGCATTTTGGGGTAGCGGACCCACCTCGGGTCGAAGTGAGGTGACGAACATATTTTTACGAGCAGTTATATGCCAAGGGTCATACATAATCATTTCTAGGTTACCCGACCACATTTCGATAGGTTTCGGACGAATAGTGGCATTCTAGCCAAATTGGAGCCTTTAGGCTTCAATAGAATTGAATGAATAGTAACCTTTCTGTGGGTCGGGTTTCGAGGAGCAGAAATGCTCCGGAAGGTCTCATATTTGACTGACACACTAAGATATGCCAAATGAAAGAGTGGGAGGCTTTACATACCTCACAGACGTCGTAAGCTCTTCCAAAAGTCCCGTCCCGTTTCGTCAAAAATCTGCAAATGGTCAAAGTTACCAAATGAGATCCTTAGGCTCAAAAATGCCTTTAACTCCATATTTGCCTACCGAAATTTCGGCAGCATTTCCCCTATAAATCTAACATCCCCGAGGCATAACTCGGCTCAAATTAACCAATCACAACAGCCCACACATCAACAACCAAACCAAACAACAATCAAACCATTCTAGCTTTAAAGTTCTACATGATTTCTAAAGTTGGCAACTTCCATTCAAACTTTCAAAATTCTAATTCTATATCTACAAAATTGTATGCATTCCCACATTCAAACTTATATAATCCCATTCTAATTACAAACCATGCCATACACGAAATTGCATAAAAATCCATTATTTTCCCAAATTCTTCAAAACATCTAAAATGCACTACGAACATTCTAACTCACGTCGTTTCATTCCGAATTCATCAACATCGATATAGATTCATATCTAAAGTCTATAACACCCAAGATATACATTGATATACATAAAGATACCGAAGGTATACGCTTTCCGATAATATTCAAAATCATTTTTCAACGCCAATTTCATTCCCCAATTAATAATTTACGATATAAGGATCACAACAACACATTATACCAACTTAACCAAGATCAATTCACACCAATCTCCCTATCTATGGCTCACGGCCAAACTCACTACAAACACACACCCACACGTTTCCATTTATGTCCAAATTACGGGATTCTCGTCTACTTCCAATCTTTAACACATTCATAGCAATTCTATAACATTAGAGGGGCAAGATTCTTACCTTTTACTAACTTTCCGACTTGTCGCAAACGGAATCCTTGTGCCAAACCAATTATACCACGTCGGAGAGCGTCTTGAGTACTTCTTAATTATGTGGAAGCCAAGATTTTTGGATCACACACAAGCTTGGAATCTTTTCTTTCTTTCCTCCTTTGCACTCGGCCGAAACCCCTTTTTTTGTGGTGAGTTCTTGATTTTTATTTTTTTGATCTAGAATTTGTTAAGTCCTCCTAGTATATATCCACAATATTGATCATGTGCATAGCACATGATCATTAAACAAGGGGCTTGGGCCATATATATGGCCGGCCACCCCAAGTCCTTTGGGCCTAACTTTGTGTCATTTTTTTCCTTGGCCCAATTCCTAAAATGCCCCGTTTTGTAATTCCCGAAACTAATTTCCGAAGTTCCAAATTTACCCTCGGCCTTCCCCGAGGTCTTAGCATCAAAGATTTCACAACCAACATAGTCATATTCACAAAATTTAAATTAGGTCCTTATAACACACAAGTCGTAATTATTTCACGATTTCCAATTGTACGAAAACACGGGACATAACATTCTCCCCCCCTTAAGAACATTCGTCCCCGAATGTTAGATTAGTCTTATAAGGTCTTATGATCAAGGCAGGAGTGTCCCTTTTTAATGATGACATACATAATTCATTTTATCAATCAACACAACAAACTGAAAAAGGAATTAGATTACCTGCGGATGTCGGAAACAAGTGGGGATATTTCTTCTTCATCTCGTCCTCCGCCTCCCAAGTCATCTCCTCCCGATTATTGTTGCGCCACAGGACTTTGACAGAGGGCACTTCTTTAGTGCGTAGTCTCCGCACCTGTCGATCCAGAATAGATACAGGCTGCTCGTCATAAGATAACTGCTCCGTCACCTGAATGTCGTCAACTGGGAATATCCTGGCAGGATCACCAATGCATTTCCGCAACATAGACACATGAAACACCGGGTGTACGGCCTCCAAGTCGGATGGTAAGTCCAGCTCATAGGCGACCTCGCCTATCTTTCGCACGATCTGATACGGTCCAATGTACCGGGGGCTCAACTTACCCTTTTTACCGAATCTCATGACACCCTTCATGGGCGACACCTTCAGGAATACCCAGTCGCCAATCCGGAACTCTAACGGTCGACGTCGTCTATCTCCATAAGCTTTCTGTCGACTCTGAGCAGCCAATAATCGTTCTCGAATAAGCTTTACCTTATCTACAGCCTCCTGGATTACATCTGGCCCAATCAACTTAGTCTCGCCCACGTCAAACCAGCCAATAGGAGATCTGCATCTCCTGCCATAAAGGGCCTCGTACGGAGCCATCTGAATGCTGGAGTGATAACTGTTATTATAGGCAAACTCAATAAGCGGCAAATGATCATCCCAGCTGCCCCTGAAATCAATAACGCAGGCCCGCAACATATCTTCGAGCGTCTGAATAGTGCGCTCGGCCTGCCCGTCGGACTGAGGGTGAAAAGCTGTACTGAGACTCACCTGAGTCCCTAATCCCTCCTGAAATGACCTCCAGAAATTTGCTGTAAACTGGGTACCTCGGTCAGTAATAATAGATATCGGGACTCCGTGAAGTCTGACTATCTCTCTGATATACAATCTGGCATAGTCCTCAGCCGAATAAGTAGTCCGAACCGGAAGGAAATGAGCTGATTTCGTCAGCCTGTCAACAACAACCCAGATAGAGTCGTACCTGCGTGGAGTGCGCGGTAATCCAACAACAAAATCCATATTAATCATCTCCCATTTCCAGGCTGGAATTTCCATCTCCTGCAATAATCCACCGGGCTTCTGATGCTCGATCTTAACTTGCTGGCAGTTCGGGCACTGACTAACAAACTCAGCAATATCATTCTTCATGCCGTCCCACCAATACAAACACCTGAGGTCCCGATACATTTTAGTGGAACCAGGATGAACAGAATACCGTGCATTATGGGCCTCGCCCATAATCTGCCGCCGTAAGCCCGCAACATCCGGTACACAGAGCCTGCCGTCGTACAATAATACTCCTTCAGGCGAGATTTCGAACTGAGTCGTTGCTTTATTAAGGGCCACATCCCTGTACTGAATCAAAGTAGGATCCTCAAACTGGCGCTGCTTTACCTCCTGAATAATAGATGACTCAGCAACCGGGCGAACAGAAATCCCAGAATCCCCAGAATCTGCCAAACGGACCCCGAGGCTGGCCAACTGATGAATATCACGAACCAGATCTCTCTTATCAGATGGAACATCAGCCAGACTGCCTACGGACTTGCGGCTAAGCGCATCAGCTACCACGTTGGCTTTCCCTGGATGGTACAGAATATCAACGTCATAATCCTTTAGTAGCTCAAGCCATCTCCGCTGCCTCAAATTTAGCTCCTTCTGCTTAAAAATATACTGGATACTCTTATGGTCCGTATAGATATCAACGTGTACCCCATATAAATAATGCCGCCAAATCTTCAAAGCATGAATCACCGCGGCCAACTCAAGATCATGAGTGGGATAGTTCTTCTCGTGCGGTCTGAGCTGCCGGGAAGCATAGGCTATAACTCGACCGTGCTGCATCAATACACATCCTATCCCAATACCAGAGGCGTCACAATATACAACATACCCATCAGACCCCTCTGGAAGAGCCAGAACTGGCGCTGAAATCAATCTCTCCTTCAGCATCTGAAAGCTGCGCTCGCAGGCATCTGACCACTGGAATTTTGCTGCCTTCTGGGTAAGCCTCGTCAGTGGTGCTGCAATAGAAGAGAAATCCTCCACAAACCTGCGATAATACCCAGCCAATCCCAGAAAACTGCGCACCTCCGTCGGAGTAGTAGGCCTGGGCCAATTCTGCACAGCCTCAATCTTCTGTGTATCGACCTGAATACCGTCTGCGCCGACAATATGACCCAAGAATGCCACAGAAGTCAACCAGAACTCGCATTTAGAAAATTTAGCATATAACTTCTGCTGACGGAGAATGCCAAGTACCGTCCGCAAATGATCTGAATGCTCCTCGGCTGAGCGCGAGTAAATCAGGATATCATCAATAAACACAATAACAAACATATCCAGGAAAGGCCGAAATACCCGGTTCATCAGATCCATAAATACTGCTGGAGCATTAGTCAGCCCGAAAGACATAACTCTGAACTCATAATGCCCGTACCGAGTCCTGAAGGCAGTCTTCGGGATATCTGACTCCCGCACTCGCACCTGATGATAACCAGAACGCAGATCTATCTTTGAAAAGTGTTTAGCACCCTGCAGCTGGTCAAACAAGTCATCAATCCGGGGGAGGGGATATTTATTCTTAACAGTCACCTTATTCAGCTGCCGGTAGTCGATACACATCCGCAATGACCCGTCTTTCTTTCTGAGAAACAGCACCGGCGCTCCCCAGGGTGAGGTGCTGGGTCTAATAAAGCCCTTATCCAGCAAATCTTTCAGCTGCTCCTTCAACTCCTTCAACTCAGCTGGTGCCATTCTGTACGGAGGAATAGATATAGGCTGCGTATCTGGCATCAACTCAATAGAAAAATCAATCTCCCGCTCAGGCGGAAGGCCAGGAAGCTCGTCAGGAAAAACATCTGGAAACTCGCTGACGACCGGAACAGACTGAAGGGTAGGTACCTCCGCGGCAGTAT
The DNA here is from genome assembly GCF_019175385.1 of Lycium barbarum. NCBI lineage: Eukaryota > Viridiplantae > Streptophyta > Magnoliopsida > Solanales > Solanaceae > Lycium > Lycium barbarum. The sequence continues at coordinate 72,552,514 of NC_083345.1, forward strand.
CGTGCACACGAACCAAATGATAGATATAACCCTTCTGGATCATCTTCTTAGCCTTGAGGTATGAAATAAACTTACCCCTCGGCGATGCTGTAGATCCGAACCACTCTATGACTGGTTCCCCTGGAAACTGAAAACGGACTACCTTTTGCTGGCAGTCGACATTAGCATAGCAGGAAGACAACCAGTCCATACCCATAATGACGTCAAACTCGAGCATGTCTAACTCTACCAAATCGGCCTTAGTGCTACGATCATAAATGGTCACCGAACAATCCCTATAGATCTGTCTCGCTACAATAAAATCCCCAACTGGCGTAGCTACCTCGAACGGCTCTATAGGCTCAGACACGATCCCAATCTTACTAGCAACGAGCGGGGAAATATATGATAAAGTAGAGCCAGGGTCAATCAATGCATATACAGATCTGGAGAAAACCAGTAATGTACCTGTGACGACGTTTGGCGAAGCCTCCTGATCCTGGCGGCTGGCCAAAGCATATATGCGGTTCGAGGGACCGCTAGAACCTGAAGTGCCACCGCGGCCCCGACCGCGTCCTGCCGGTGCTGAAATACCTCGCCCTCCAGGGCGTGCAACTGATGGAGCAGAAGAAGAACCGGCGGCTGACCCTGTCTGCTGAGCAGCACTACCAGAACCGCTAGCCAATGGACAATCTCTCATAAAGTGGCCCTGACCGCCACAAGAAAAACAAGCTCCCGTCGCTCGGTAACACTCCCCGGGATGTGACTTCCCGCAGTGTGGACAACGGGGTCTAGGTGGTCTGGCCTGACTGGGACCCCTGGATACCTGCGAACCTGCCACTCTGGAGCTCTGACCGGCCCCAGACGGTCCCGTACTGTCGAATCTCCGGCTGCCTGACTGAGTACCCCGGCCGGAAGAAGGAAAATATCTGTCAGACTGCTGCTGCTGCTGAGGCTGTCCGCCTCGAGAATCCCCTAAATAACCCGCGGATCTAGCCCTCTTGGGCGGCCTCCTGTCTCTATCTCTACCAGCAGGATCAGATCTGCGACGGTCCTCCATCCCCATCGCATAGGCCTGAAGCCGGGAAATATCCATGTCTGCCTGCAGTGACACGGCCATACAGCTGTCTACCAAATACCGGTCTAATCCCATAACATAGCGGTGCATCCGATCGGACATATCTGCTACCACGGCCGGTGCATACCGGGCCAGAGAATCAAACTCAAGGCTATACTCGCGAACACTCCGACCCCTCTGCTGCAGACGCAAAAACCGATCAGCTCGTGCCCGCCGTAACTCTGGCGGCAAAAAGTGGCGGGTGAATGCTGTCACAAACTGATCCCAAGTGGCTGGAGGGGCACCCACTCCCCTAGACAGCTCCCAAGTCTCGTACCAATGAGTAGCCACATCTCGGAGCCTGTGTGAAGCCAGCTCAACTGACTCGGTCTCAGAAGCCCTGACCAAGTCCAGCGAGCGTCGCATCCCCCGAATAAAGTCATGGGGGTCCTCATCGGGCTTAGACCCGAAGAACTCTGGAGGGCCACATAGCAGGAACTCCCGAACTCGCAGGCTGTCCCGTCTGTCATCATCATCGTCGTCCCTCCGCCCGCGCCTACGAGCCTGTCCTGCTACCAGTGTAGTCAACAGCTGTACAGCCTCCCTCAGGGTCCTATCCTCCGCCTCTGGCTGAGGAGCTGGAGTCTCAGGTGCGGGTACACGGACGTCTGGAGCTGCTGAAGGTCTTGCTCCAGGCTGTACTAATGGGGGTGTAGCAGACCCCTCAGAATGAGGCACATCCTCAGGCAAATCATAGACACGAGCCCGGGTAGCTCGCTGTGCCTGGCTAGTCTCTCCAATCCTCGCCTTGCCCTTCTGGGCCGCCGTTGCCTTCTTCGGAGGCATCACTGCAAACACAAAGGCGAGTCAGATCATAATCATCCTAATAGCACAGCTCTATCGCACGATCTAAGATTTCAAAGAAAGTGACATCCTAAATGCCCTGTAGCTTCCCGTTTATAGATGTGGTGCACAACACATCGATAAACAAGACTCTACGAGACACGGCCTGTAGACATTCCGAGGACAGACTGCTCTGATACCACTTTTGTCACGACCCAGCCCCGTGGGCCGCGACTGGCACCCTACCTGGGTGCCCAGACCAATTCACATCATCGTTTCCGAATCCAAACTTATTTCAGAATTTTCAAGAAGTTAAATCAAACATAATTTACATCGAAAATATGTCTTAAGCGGTCATATCAAATCATACTCAAACAAAGCGGCGGAATAGACATCGCCGGTCAAAATACAAATATATACAGAAGGGCCATTTGGGGCCATCATATCAAACAGACCGCTGCAAGACCCGAAAGCAAAATCAAACAACATACACATAGGACCCTCGCCCCACAAAGATGACTACAGGCCTCTACGAATTCAAAACATAACATATGGCGAGACAGGGCCTCGCCGTACCCAAACTGTCAAATATACAAAACATATACAGAGTAAAGGAGTCTGTACCAAAAGTGGCCCCCGGACCAAGTAAGAGTACTCCGGAAAGCAAGAAGCGAAGCCTACTGCGGAGGATCACCGATGTCTGCACCTGCGGGCATAAAACGCAGCCCCCGGAGAGAGGGGGTCAGTACGAAATATGTACTGAGTATGTAAAGCACGGAGTACAGAATTATGGATCAAAACCGAAAGCAGATCAAATGTCAAAGTGGGGTACAAACTGGTATGTCAAAATCTATATCAAAATCATATACATATGTTTTATGCAAATAAAATCATGCAAACGCTTAAGAATGTGGTCGCCACTCCGACGCTGGCGCCACACACAGCATAACACCAGAAGGTTTCAAATCTCCGTACATCTCCGAACATAATCATAATCATCGGTGAGCATATCGCGTCCCGAGCCATATCACAGCATAACTCCAAACGGAACCGGGCCCTATGGCGAAGCCTCGGAAACCGTAACACAGCATACGGCCGAATTCATCATACAGCGCACGAATCAAAACCGGCCCGGGAACCGGCGAACGAAGTCATATTAAGGCACGAGCGGAGTCGTGAGCAAGCAAATGCAAATCGTATTTCAAAATAGTCTTTCAAAGCAAAGTGAACTCATAAGTCATTTTAGAATACAAAATAGTCGAATACTTAGCCGACATAAAGTTTCATTTTGCAAAACGTTTCCAAAATGGTCCATATAGTTCGGAACATAGATTAGCGCATCGAATAGTCCAAACATACCCCGTAGGAGGATGTTCCAAAGATCGGAAGTGGTACTTTCAACTTTATTCTCAAAGGTGGCCCGAAGGGTAAATCGGGCATTTTGGGGTAGCGGACCCACCTCGGGTCGAAGTGAGGTGACGAACATATTTTTACGAGCAGTTATATGCCAAGGGTCATACATAATCATTTCTAGGTTACCCGACCACATTTCGATAGGTTTCGGACGAATAGTGGCATTCTAGCCAAATTGGAGCCTTTAGGCTTCAATAGAATTGAATGAATAGTAACCTTTCTGTGGGTCGGGTTTCGAGGAGCAGAAATGCTCCGGAAGGTCTCATATTTGACTGACACACTAAGATATGCCAAATGAAAGAGTGGGAGGCTTTACATACCTCACAGACGTCGTAAGCTCTTCCAAAAGTCCCGTCCCGTTTCGTCAAAAATCTGCAAATGGTCAAAGTTACCAAATGAGATCCTTAGGCTCAAAAATGCCTTTAACTCCATATTTGCCTACCGAAATTTCGGCAGCATTTCCCCTATAAATCTAACATCCCCGAGGCATAACTCGGCTCAAATTAACCAATCACAACAGCCCACACATCAACAACCAAACCAAACAACAATCAAACCATTCTAGCTTTAAAGTTCTACATGATTTCTAAAGTTGGCAACTTCCATTCAAACTTTCAAAATTCTAATTCTATATCTACAAAATTGTATGCATTCCCACATTCAAACTTATATAATCCCATTCTAATTACAAACCATGCCATACACGAAATTGCATAAAAATCCATTATTTTCCCAAATTCTTCAAAACATCTAAAATGCACTACGAACATTCTAACTCACGTCGTTTCATTCCGAATTCATCAACATCGATATAGATTCATATCTAAAGTCTATAACACCCAAGATATACATTGATATACATAAAGATACCGAAGGTATACGCTTTCCGATAATATTCAAAATCATTTTTCAACGCCAATTTCATTCCCCAATTAATAATTTACGATATAAGGATCACAACAACACATTATACCAACTTAACCAAGATCAATTCACACCAATCTCCCTATCTATGGCTCACGGCCAAACTCACTACAAACACACACCCACACGTTTCCATTTATGTCCAAATTACGGGATTCTCGTCTACTTCCAATCTTTAACACATTCATAGCAATTCTATAACATTAGAGGGGCAAGATTCTTACCTTTTACTAACTTTCCGACTTGTCGCAAACGGAATCCTTGTGCCAAACCAATTATACCACGTCGGAGAGCGTCTTGAGTACTTCTTAATTATGTGGAAGCCAAGATTTTTGGATCACACACAAGCTTGGAATCTTTTCTTTCTTTCCTCCTTTGCACTCGGCCGAAACCCCTTTTTTTGTGGTGAGTTCTTGATTTTTATTTTTTTGATCTAGAATTTGTTAAGTCCTTCTAGTATATATCCACAATATTGATCATGTGCATAGTACATGATCATTAAACAAGGGGCTTGGGCCATATATATGGCCGGCCACCCCAAGTCCTTTGGGCCTAACTTTGTGTCATTTTTTTCCTTGGCCCAATTCCTAAAATGCCCCGTTTTGTAATTCCCGAAACTAATTTCCGAAGTTCCAAATTTACCCTCGGCCTTCCCCGAGGTCTTAGCATCAAAGATTTCACAACCAACATAGTCATATTCACAAAATTTAAATTAGGTCCTTATAACACACAAGTCGTAATTATTTCACGATTTCCAATTGTACGAAAACACGGGACATAACATTTATACTTTCTGTATGCTACTATTCATGCCTTACATACTCGGTACACTATTCGTACTGACGTCCCTTCTTGTGGACGCTGCGTTTCATGCCGCGCAGGTCAGCAGACAGGCAGATTTGATCCTTAGGAGCCTTACCAGCAGTGTTGACAGCGCTCCAGTTATTCCGGAGTCTCACTTCTGCGGTACTATTTTGTGTATGTATATTCGGGCACGGTAGCACCCGACCCTTTCTATGTATAAGTGTACTATGTCTAGAGGCTCATAGACAGATATGTACAGTCAGTTAGGTACAGTTAGGTATATGGTGTTTTGGCATGCTAATGTTGATGTATAAGTGATAACGAAGTTTATTAGTCTATGTTCAGAATGACGCCGCTAATGTTAATGTTAAAAAAAAAATGGCTCTGTTTACATGGCTTGCTAAGAGGTAAAGGTAAAACGATAGACAAGGGGTGCTCGGTACAAGTATCGGGTACTCGTCACGGCCCCTAGTCGGGTCGTGACAGTACCACTATCATTATTAGTTATAACTCCACTTCATCGCTTCATCGTCGTACAGTAGACCCATAACTCATGATCATCTTTTCCTCTTCAACTCTTTACCTCATTCACTTCACTCGTTCTAACTTGGTATGGGATATTTGTAGGAGATATGTTCTCATTTAACTACCACACCACTATTCTTTAGGCACTCGTACTTCGTACATTTCCTCTTTGCTATCTTATCTCCTCCCACTTAATAATCGATCCTCAACTCTTCGCATGAGGAACCATATTCTTAACTTAGTACCACTTTGTTCTTTAGGATACACCACCTATGTCAATCCGTCCCTTGCTGCCTAAAACTAATTCTATCCGTCCTGATCATCCCCCATCTCGCTCCTATCGTGTTGACCTTCCTCCTACTAATTATCCTACTTTCATTATTTATCTTTACCGTAGTCTCGGCCTTATACGCCCAACTAAAGATATCATCCATGCCCTTAGGCGTCTTCTCGCTATACTTTACATAACAATTCTTGGTACGGCTCATTGTACCCAGATCATAATCCACCCTATAGAGTGACACTTCTTGATCTCGTTTGCAAACCTGCTCATAACATAGGGTAGCCTCATGAAGCAAGCATACTTAACCTGTTATCCTTTTTAGTCAGTCACATTACATTTACCATATGGCTTACTTGCACACGTATTCGCATTAATCAAAAAGGGTGCTAGCAATATACCTGGAGTAATATCAGGGGAAGACTCAGGATCCCGTTGTTCCGCTAACCCCTGGGTATGATGTTGGGATCCGCTTGGACTAGGCGTTCTTCGGTTTCTATCACTGCTTACTAGCCCCTGTGGCCCTGACCTTGGAGGGTGTGTCGATGATGAAGAGCCTGTTACCATTCCCGTAGTCCGAACCTCACTTTTACCACGTAGCGATGGACAATTTCGCTTTAAATGGCCTGGCCTAGCACAGGCAAAACAAACATCCGAGCCCCGGCGACACGGTCCCTAATGTAACCTGCGACACTGAATACATCGTGGTACTGGTGACCTCTTCTGACCGGAATCACTCTGAACCCGAGAACGAGAAAATCTGAAACTCTGGGCTGACCTTGAATAAGCAGGTCCATCAAATTTGGGTCCGGGAAACTGTGGAGGTGCATCTCTAATCTCACGGTCAGAACCAAAGGAATTAACTCCCTTTCTCCAACCCCTGTCATCGTGACTCGCATTCTGCCGCTGAGTCTGAGCGGCTACCAATTGAGTCAGTAAAAGAATGGCCTGTCTCATCTCTTGGCCCGCGGTATCTTGCGAAGGAACGGGGGGTACTGGAGCTAAGATCGAGGCTTCCCTCTGATCCTTAAAAGTGGGCGAGGTATGGGAAGATCGAAGTGGGGCGTTATTCTGGGGTTCCCCCCCTCCATATCCGTAGACGGCTCTCGATCAAGCCCTTCTTCAACCACCATCTTCCCTTCTGGGCCGTCGTAGCTTTTCCCTTCATCGGGTTTGCTGAAATGACAACGCACCGTTAGGGGAGAGATAGTCTTATAACACAGCTCTATCGCATGATCTATTAAGAAGAAAGATGGTCATGTTTTCTAAATGTCCGGTAGCCTCCTGTTTATAGATGTGGTACACAACACACCGATAAACAAGACTATACTAGACACGGCTCATAGACACTTCCTAGGACGAACGGCTCTGATACCACTTCTGTCACGACCCGGCTAGGGGCCGCGACGGGTACCCGGGGCTAACCACCGAGCACCGCTCGTACTATCATTTACTTAACCCATTTAGCAATCATTCATCTATTTCCGGTTAACTTTAAAAAGAGGATTTGCTTTTCATTACAAAAATATAACGCGTTAATACAAAAACATATTTCAATATACTTATACACATGCGTACTACCTACGTTGTGGAACCACACAACCCACATCGAGCATCTACGAGCCTCTATTGAGTGACATACAAATATATACACAAAAAGAATAACCAATTAGCACCTCCGAAAGATGGAGTGCTCTTCAGCTCGGCTAGTGACTCCTATCAGTCTGGACCGCTTTCCCATCTACCTGTGGGCAAGAACACAGCATCCAAAGAAAAGGATGTCAGTACGAGCATTGTACTGAGTATGTAAGGCATACATCAAGAAATAAGGTAAGAATAAGAAAGTAAAGTAAGTACAAGGAGATAATCGATAACTGCTTGCCTCTTACGGCGGATCTATGCATGCATACTCATAAAGCATCATATAGTAAATTGCTGCGGAACGCGCAGCCCGATCGATATGTCATCATATGTTAGTGCTGAGGAACGTACGGCCCGATCCATAAATATAATAAGTTAGTGCCGAGGAACGTACGGCCCGATCCATAACCCATATATCCAGCGTCCGGGATGAAATCATGATATGTCAGCTGACTAGGTGGCTATGCGTCTATAGCGCCTCACCTTCCCCATATCCCCTGAATACATATACATATCATAAACTTATACCATATACTTAGCATGCTTGAGAGCCCAAGGAAAAGCTGTAAGTACGTCGGAGTGACGTAAGGTCGAAAGCCTCCGATTATGTTATGGAGTAATCATTGTCGCTTTGTCTCACCTTGAAGGAACAATTATTATAAGGTGAGACTATCAATGAGGAATAACATTAAAAGAAAACATAGGATAAAATCATGAACTTCATAAGGCATCCATTCATATACTTCATAAGGCATCCATTCATATTGAGGCATCCACGAGCAGAGTAGTGAGAAACTATATGCAATATAAACCAAGACTCGATAGATAGGTACGTAAATCGACACTTGAGGATCATAAACACGTTTCGAGTCAATCCGAGTTAGTATGAAAAAGTTATGGACGTTTTAGTACAGAACCTCCTATGAACGTATCAGAAGTCATTTTTGGAAAATCAAAGCAACAATCACGTTAGGTACCTTTCGAATATCGTTATGGATCAAATCAAATAGAGCTTTTGGAACCATATGTACGTATCAAAATATATCAAAGACTCAATGGAATAATCAAACGTACCATCACTTGAAGATAAAAACATTAGTCATATCAATTGTCTCTTGAATGCCATTCGGAAACATATCAAATAGAACTTCGGACATCATAGATACGCATCAGAACCATATGAAATACCTTGTGGGAATCAAGAACGTTAGCCATCCTAGTGGCTCTACGAATAGGAGTTTCTTTGGAATCATATACATATCGTCTGTTCGTTTCACAAGGATCATGCCAAAAGAAAGAAAGGGTAAGCCTTATATACCTGCTCCACCTCCTATTAGCTACGCTTAATTGTCCAAGCTCGCTATCGCTAGTCTACATTGAAGAAGATTGACACAATCATTCGACTCATTATCATATACTTGTCTTAATCATTCAAATGAGTTCATTTATAATCTGCTGAAATTTCGGCAGCATTTCCCCTGTAAATACACCATCCCCGAGAAACTAACTCGGCCAATTTATCAACAACAAACCCGAGAATTCCACTCGGCCACATTATTAACAATAATCCGAAATCTTCCAAGCTTAATAAGGACAACAACAACACATTGCTTTCTTCCAAATTCATGAACTACACCAACAATCTACACATTAACAACTTCATCAATCAATTCAAAGTACATTCTAACGTTAGTAATTTCTTTTACATAATTCGACAACATTTTTCTTCTGTTCAATTCAATCACAACAACCAACTTACAATCTTCCAAACTCAATAAAAGCAACACATTTCTCACCTCCAAATTCATGCATTATATCTACAACCACGCGTTGACAACATTATCTTCACAACACAAGAACCCATGCTAGTGTCATATTAATTCCTTTAATAATCCCACAATTATCAGAACTTCATTTCAAGTTATCAAACCTTCATTTTCATCATGGAATCCACAACAACAAAAATCAAAGCTCTAAATAAAATCAATTCATCATATCTACACAACACATATACGGCCAAGCACCAACCTACATGGCTACAACATAGCATCCACACTTTCATGAATTTCATCCATTTCTTCACTCTACAACATATACAAACCATCCATAACATATGAAAAGAAGATTAAACCTTACCTTCTTCTATCCATTCTCTTGCTCGGCTGGGGTTGGGATTTGCACAAATGAATGGTTTGCTTGCTTCAACAACCTCCCCACGTTAATTAGGGCCTTCAAATTAGTTGGAATACTAGGAGAAAATAATTTTTCTTGATCAATTTCCATGGTCCAAATTTTTGGTGCCATGGCCGAACACCCTCTTCTTTTTTTTCTTTCTTATTTTCTTCTCCAAGCTTCTTGACTTTGTGGTGAGAAATATGACTAATAAGTCATATATATATGCACACATAATTCATCCATGTGGGCCCAAGACCACCCCACTTGGACGGCCACATGACCCTTCAAGAACTTTCTTGAATTCTTTGTGAAATTCCCGTTTTGCCCCTAGCCTTCCACAATATTACCATGAACTACTTTTTGAATTTCCCTTTTTACCCTTAGCCTTTCTCAATAGTTCCATACTAATAAACAACTTGCACATTAAAATAATTTTGAAAAATAGTCTTGCCCTTAACTTCCCACGACTACCTTGAAATATCCGAACGTACAAAATACGGGCTATAACATCCTCCCTCCCTTTAGAACATTTGTCCTCAAATGGTCAACTGACCTCATGGGGTGTCATAATACTTTGGGAGGGTCCCTTTTTATTGTTGTCCTTTTCTTCATGCCCATTCCTTATCTTTCACCCTATTTCCTTTATAATCGAACTCCTCGGTCTTTACATGAGTCCTCATTCTGTGTCATGGGGTTTTTTCTAATTCACTGCGTCAACTTATTATCCTTGTCCTTCCCAGGTCATTTCTTTTCTGTGATTGTTTCTTCACCATACCTTAACAGAAGCCATGTCTTTGGTACGCAATCTTCACTTAACGATCCAATATGGCCACAGGCTGTTCCTTGCTCTCATTTATCTACAGTATTGCAGTCCAGTTACTCTTATGGTAACTTATGATCCGAGTTCACTTATCTTCTTAGTTCGCAACATCTTGAGTTCTTGCTACAACTTTCATTTACTTCATTCCCTCACATTTCTCGACACAAGTATACTTGTCTTTGCTTTCTTCGTATGGGCGCTCGTTTCGTCCATCGTTATTCCTTATTGGCTCTCCGGTGTGAATTCCTTACCAACATGATCGAGCATCGCTTCACGTCGATGGTTCATATAATTTTATAGCGTATATTCTCATGTTCCGTATAATTAATGGTCCATGAACTATTTTCTAGTATTCGATGAACTCTTTTATTTCATTCATAGGCACTGCGCCCTTTCTTTCCTTCAAAAATTTCCAAACTACCAATCGTTGATACTTTCGTTATAATAGTCGTTCTCGTCCGAAATATCCTTTGAATCTTATCATTTTTCTCCATTCATGTCGGCCTCACAGTACACTCATTGTTAACTCGTTTCTATTCCTTTCATGTATTCTCTCGATATGCCGATATGTTTGGAACTCCGGCCCCGAGTTAATAAATTTTCCTCCTCTGGAGCCTGAAAATGTTGCGATTCCTTTAAAGTCTGATATAATATATTCTCCCCCCCCCCCCCCCCCCTCCCTTTTTAAGGGGCTCCTTATACGCCAACAGTCCTTTTGTGAAGTCTTCGTTTATACCTTACTCCTCATCTTTCTTTCCAACTTTGTGCATAACATATCGAAACTTCTTACCATAAGTTTTTCTTTTACTTTCTGTCTATATCATCATTTTGTCCACATTCTCATACTCTTTCATCCACTATTAATCTTTTCACCCATTTAATTCACATACTTGTAAGTCTTCGTAACTATGCGTTAGTGTTACAGTTGGGCACCCATGTTATCTCGAGCGTCCTGCCACCTTTGCTCTTAGCATAGAATTCTTACCGCTTACACTCTCTTTATTCTTTCTCATCGAACCCTTAACTGTATTTATGATGCTATGACAGAGCGGTCTCCCCTGCACGTTTCTTGCATTTCATTTCATTTCCTCTGAGATCAAATCTCCCAGACCTCACATGAATCCTCATTCCATACCATTAATTTCCCAATCAACAGTGTCGATCCATCATTCTTGTTCTTTCCTTAATGCGTAATCGGATTCCTACCACTAACTCGTTAAGGTATCCTTCTTACTCCTATGGTTAAAGATTTCCAATTATTTTGCTCCCAAATGTTCTCCTTTTCCTTCGACTAATCCGTTAGTATATCTTTTCTACTTCCATCCTCAACCCTTCTTGGGTTTATTCCTACTCGAGGACCTCTCTTCCTTTGCCATTTGTGGCATCGGCTCTAAAGTTCGTGAAGTTTTACTTTAAATGCACAATTCTGTTCTATTCTGAAATTATCCTTTGGAAAGCTCCTCCATATCCGAGGCAACCGTGTTAATTTTACCATACATTTATCCCTTTATATACTTCTCACCTTAATATCGTCGCAAGGCCTAAGCATTCTTTCTCTTACTTCACATCTCCCTGTCCTAGTCACTATTCCTTTAGCCCCACTTACTGAAATTGGTTCTCGAACCTCACACATTCCTTTTGTTCTATATTACCACGCTTTATTCTTTTCACGTGCCTATCTTTGAGTCTTTACCCAAGTAGTCTCATGTTTTGCCGGTAATTTCTCTCGGGGCTTCCTTTACCGGGGTTTCTTACCTTTCACCTTTTTCCGACATTTTGATCTCCTTGCCTTCCATTTACTCACTTTCCTTCTTTTCCAAATATCGTAGTATTAGAATTTTTCAATCTTAACCTGTAGTGAAAATGACATCAGCTTACCTTGTAACACTTGTACCATTTATTTTTGTTGTCACTTGAACTTCGGTACCCTTACTCGATTGAGGTCGTCCATACCGTAACGCCAGTTGCTGAGACACACATATCAGATGCCCACCAATACATCCTCATGTGGGATATCATACGCATTCATATATATATATATATATGTATATATACATATATATATATATATATATATATATATATATATATATATATATATATATATATATATATATATAATTACTATCAACTAGCCCACAAAATACTTCCAAACGCTATTCAAGCCTATCCTAATTCCAGAGCTGTGATGCACTCTTTGTGTATTCACCAGTCTAGTCTGCCTCGCCCTACGTGACCTCTCAAGGTCTCCAACCATCCCATATACTCTAGTTTCCCTTAGGCTACTTTAACTTTTCATTTGTCTCTTATGTCTAAATCTATAGAATTTCTTGCACACTTCCCAGGGGGTCACCCATCCTAAGATTTCTCCCACTTTAGCATGCTTAACCTCGAAACTTCGATGGAATCCGGTGCCTTAATGCTGATATAATCGCGTCCACTTCCTCGCATGACCTTTATCACATGATCTGGAGCAAGTCGAAGTCTTATAGATTCCGAGACATTTTCGTAACACGTTCTTTCTTTTACAATTACTGTTTTACCCTTTTCAATCCCCAATATTCACCCTTCACTTATGTGTATAACTACCCTTCGTCCTAGATTTCTAGATTTCCGATGGTAACGAATATACCTTCGTCGCCGTTACTTATGAATACTTCGGGTATCAGTCTGTTCGGATTCCTACTCACCATCTTTATATGATAATCTACCGCAAAACTAATTGTCCACTTTCCCTGAATCCTCTAACAGACATTGTTCCTACTAAGCCTCGAATATTATCCATTGCAATCCTTCAGACTGCTAATCGTCCTTCTCGCTATTATTCTTCATGTCATGCCCAAATCCATAGCTCCTCTAAAATATCACATCCCACTTATTGTCTCTTTACAATATTTCCTTTCCACGCTTCTTCACGTTAGGTGTACCTAGTTGAATGACTTGATTTTGAAAGATTTCTGGCAGAATCTTCTTTACCATTCTTTCTATTCAAAATTTGTACGCAGCAAATATCGACAATACCTCACAGAACATACGGCTATATGAAACATTCCAGCCACCCAGAGCTTCCAATTCTAGGTAACAGAACAAATATATCAAGACTTACTTCTATAACTTTCCATATCATCACTTACCTTCTTCCATCATATGTAAGGCTTATATAAGGAATCTCATTTCCTGTGACTTGGCTCTATCGCACGATCTAGGACAGAAAGAAGGTCAACAATCCCTAGATGCCCTGCAGCCTCCTGTTTATAAATGTGGCCGGCTTCACACCCATAAACAGGACTCTACTGGACACGACTTTGCAGACAACCCCCTAGGATGACCTGCTCTGATACCACTTTGTCACACCCTAATCTCCCTAGGGTGTGATGGGCACCCGACCCTTACTTAGGGCCGAGCGAACCCTCTGACCCTTAGTGCACACATAATCTTTTTGGGCTTTTAAATCAAATAAAGATGAAATACATAGTACAACTATCAGAAATATTCTTTTTCGTTGTTCTCAAATCAAACGAAATCTGTAATCATATGGAATTTATCACATAACACAGAATGACACATCGGCTGATGGAGCCGCTTACAAAACTGACATTCTGCAAAGTCTCTAACATCGACCAAGACATCATAGCATAGTACTCTGACCCGGCAACACTCCAGGGAAAATGGATCTTGCCAACTCCGCTGGAACATCTTCTAGTGATATCTTCTACTCATCTGGGTGTACCTGCGTGGTATGAAACGCAGCCCCTGAAGAAAGGGGGTCAGTACGGAATATGTACTGAGCATGTAAGGCATGGAATACAGAAAAGAGGATCATAGCTGAGACAGAGATTTACCAGAACAAATATGACTTTTAAAACATCAATACACTTGCCTTTTTGAATGAAATCATGCATATCCACATCATATATCATGTATACATATAACGTGTCCCGGCCCTCCAGTGAAGGACTCGGTGGATAAAATAATACATGTCCACATAATATATCATATATGCGTAACGTGTCCCAGCCCTCCAGTGAGGGACTCGGTGGATAACATCATGCATGTCAACATCAGATATCTTATATGCATACAACGTGTCCCGGCCCTCTATTGCGGGTCTCGGTGAATGAAGTCATCATATGCCATCCTGGCCGCCATCCCCGTATCATCATATCATCATATACATATACATATAACGTGTCCCGGCCCGCAAGTGAGAGGGACTCGGTGAATAATGCAGTGGAGTACGCACGAGAATGTATCCTGGCCCGGGCTCAGTGAAAGACATATTGAGGCATCCACGAGCAGAGTAGTGAGAAACTATATGCAAAATAAACCAAGACTCGATAGATAGGTACGCAAATCGACACTTGAGGATCATAAACACGTTTCGAGTCAATCCGAGTTAGTAGGAAAAAGTTATGGACGTTTTAGTACAGAACCTCCTATGAACGTTTCAGAAGTCATTTTTGGAAAATCAAAGCAACAATCATGTTAGGTACCTTTCGAATATCGTTATGGATCAAATCAAATAGAGCTTTTGGAACCATATGTACGTATCAAAATATATCAAAGACTCAATGGAATAATCAAACGTACCATCACTTGAAGATAAAAACATTAGTCATATCAATTGTCTCTTGAATGCCATTCGGAAACATATCAAATAGAACTTCGGACATCATAGATACGCATCAAAACCATATGAAATAGCTTGTGGGAATCAAGAACGTTAGCCATCCTAGTGGCTCTACGAATAGGAGTTTCTTTGGAATCATATACATATCGTCTGTTCGTTTCACAAGGATCATGCCAAAAGAAAGAAAGGGTAAGCCTTATATACCTGCTCCACCTCCTATTAGCTACGCTTAATTGTCCAAGCTCGCTATCGCTAGTCTACATTGAAGAAGATTGACACAATCATTTGACTCATTATCATATACTTGTCTTAATCATTCAAATGAGTTCATTTATAATCTGCTGAAATTTCGGCAGCATTTCCCCTGTAAATACACCATCCCCGAGAAACTAACTCGGCCAATTTATCAACAACAAACCCGAGAATTCCACTCGGCCACATTATCAACAATAATCCGAAATCTTCCAAGCTTAATAAGGACAACAACAACACATTGCTTTCTTCCAAATTCATGAACTACACCAACAATCTACACATTAACAACTTCATCAATCAATTCAAAGTACATTCTAACGTTAGTAATTTCTTTTACATAATTCGACAACATTTTTCTTCTGTTCAATTCAATCACAACAACCAACTTACAATCTTCCAAACTCAATAAAATCAACACATTTCTCACCTCCAAATTCATGCATTATATCTACAACCACGCGTTGACAACATTATCTTCACAACACAAGAACCCATGCTAGTGTCATATTAATTCCTTTAATAATCCCACAATTATCACAACTTCATTTCAAGTTATCAAACCTTCATTTTCATCATGGAATCCACAACAACAACAATCAAAGGTCTAAATAAAATCAATTCATCATATCTACACAACACATATACGGCCAAGCACCAACCTACACGGATACAACATAGCATCCACACTTTCATGAATTTCATCCATAGCTTCACTCTACAACATATACAAACCATCCATAACATATGAAAAGAAGATTAAACCTTACCTTCTTCCATCCATTCTCTTGCTCGACTGGGGTTGGGATTTGCACAAATATATGGTTTTCTTGCTTCAACAACCTCCCCACGTTAATTAGGGCCTTCAAATTAGTTGGAATACTAGGAGAAAATAATTTTTCTTGATCAATTTCCATGGTCCAAATTTTTGGTGCCATGGCCGAACACCCTCTTCTTTTTTTTCTTTCTTTTTTTCTTCTCCAAGCTTCTTGACTTTGTGGTGAGAAATATGACTAATAAGTCATATATATATGCACACATAATTCATCCATGTGGGCCCAAGCCCACCCCACTTGGACGGCCACATGACCCTTCAAGAACTTTCTTGAATTCTTTGTGAAATTCCTGTTTTGCCCCTAGCCTTTCTCAATAGTTCCATACTAATAAACAACTTGCACATTAAAATAATTTTGAAAATTAGTCTTGCCCTTAACTTCCCACGACTACCTTGAAATATCCGAACGTACAAAATACGGGCTATAAAATATGATACGATATGAATGTGAATAAGGATATGTATACGAATACGGGAACTAATATGGAACGGATATGATTATAGATACGGATATTGATGTATGAGCACAAATATGCTTTTGAATGGAAAGTTCCTATGAAAGGCAAGTAAATGTCCATGACGATGATATTACCATCTCCCATCTTGTGCTACTTTTCATGATGTTCATTATGCTTCTATATTGATATTGATCATGCTTTACATACTCAATACATTCTTCGTACTGACGTCCTTTTGTTTGTCGACGCTGCGTCATGCCCGCAGGTGCACATGGAGACAGGCTTGATCCATAGCTACATTCTCAAAGACTACATAGTAGGGCTCCACTTCATTCATAGCTATAACATTTGGGTACTTATTCTTTTGTGTACATAGTTATGGGCATAGCGGGGTCCTGTCCCGCTTATGTGATATGTTATACTCTTCTTAGAGGCTCGTAGACATGTAAATATGCTTAGATGTGTCTGTCAATGTCGGCCTATATTTTGTATATTATTTTGCTAGCCTTGACGGCTCATGTACATTGACGTGGTATAGATGCCAACCATGATATGAAAGCATTGTCGTCCAATGAGACTAGCATGAATGGTGATTAGAAATTTATGTTTAATTATGTGGCCCACCTAAATGTAAGTGAAGTGTAAGCCAAGGGGTGCCCAGGGTGGGCTAGCACCGGGCGCTCGTCGCGGCCCTCTAGACGGGTCGTGACACTAATGCTCCGGCAGTGTTTATGAATTTGATGAATAGTGTGTTCAGGACACTCTTGGCCTTATTCGTGATAGTATTCATTGATTATATTCTGGTGTATTCTCGCACAGAATCAGAACATGCCGATTACTTACGAATTGTTCATGGAATTCTTCGAGCCCGAGAATTATATGCAAAATTTTTAAAGTGCGAGTTTTGGTTGAATTCTGTGACATTTCTAGGCCATGTCATTTCAGACGATGGCATTAGAGTCGATACTCAGAAAATTGAAGCTGTGAAGACTTACTCAAGGCCTACAATGCCATAGAAGTCCGTAGTTTTCTGGGTTTGGCAGGTTATTATAGAAGATTCGTAGAGGGCTTCCCATCTATTTCAGCCCCATTGACGAAGCTAACCCAGAAGTTAGCTAAATTTCAATGGAATGATGCTTGTGAACGCAGCTTCCAAGAGTTGAAAGACAGATTAACCTCAGCTCCGGTCTTAACACTTCCAGAAGGGTCAGATGGCTATGTTGTGTATTGTGATGCTTTCGGTGGTGGATTAGGATGTGTCTTAATGCAGCACGGTAGAGTTATTGCATATGCCTCGAGACAGCTACGGAGACATGAAAAGAACTACCCAACTCATGATTTTGAATTAGCAGCAGTCATTCATGCATTAAAAATGTGGAGACATTACTTGTATGGTGTGCATGTTGATATCTATACAGATCACAAGAGTCTTCAGTTCATTTTCAGGAAAAAGGGGTTAAATCTGCAGTAGAGGCGGTGGTTAGAATTGTTAAAAGATTATGATGTGAACATTTTTTACCACCCCGAAAAAGCGAATGTAGTAGCCGATGCACTTAGCCGCTGATCAATGGCCAGTTTATGTGAAGTCCCTCCGGAAAATAAAGAGATGATTCATAAGCTCCACCAATCAGCTAATCTTGGAGTACGTGTGATTGATTCGGGTAGTGTAGGAATTGGCATTTATGATCCCACAGTTTCATCTTTGAATGTAGAAGTGAAAGAGTGTCAGTATGAAGATCTTCGTTTGTGTCATTACAGAGACACATCTTATGAAAAATAGAAGTCTCCATTTGAAGTTTCCACGGATGGAATTCTTAGATACCGAGGCAGGCTATGTGTGCTGAATGTGCCGGAATTGCGCCGACAAATCCTAGAAGAATCCCATTATTCTCGGTATTCTATTCACCCAGGTGCAACCAAGATGTATCATGATCTCAAGATGATGTATTGGTGGGATGGCATGAAAAGAGACATAGCGGAATTTGTAGCCCAATGTCTAAATTGTCAACAAGTAAAGATCGAACATCAAAAGCCAGGAGGCTTATTGCAAGCAATGGAAATCCCTACTTGGAAATGGGAGGTGATCAATATGGATTTTATTGTGGGGTTTCCTCGCTCCCGAGGTAAGTATGATTCTATATGGGTGATCGTGGATAGACTCACGAAAGCAGCTCATTTCCTCCCAGTCAGAACTACATACTTAGCTGAAGATTATTTGAGGTTGTATCTCAAAGAAATTGTGCGACTCCATGGTATTATACCGTACCTATATGGTCGGGCAGATATACACACCACTATAGTGGGCAGCTTATACCCCGGATGCGGGAGGCCTGGACGCAGGTTACTTATTATTACACCGTACCTACATGGACGGGCAGCTTATACTTATACATTTATGCCTATATGATATAATAACGAGTATGAGTAAGATAGTATGATTTATTTCTTTTATGATTCACAGTCAGTTACAGATTACTCCTCATTTGATGCCTCCTCATTTCGTTGATGTTTCATTATTGTTTATGCCTCTCATACTCAGTACAATGTTCGTATTGACATCCATTTTATTTGGATGTTGTGTTCATGCCCATAGGTAGACAGGGAGGTGAGCTTGATCTGGACTCGTAGGAGCCAGTAGCTGATTAGAGAGCACTCCATTGTTCCGGAGGTGCTTATGATTATTCTTTTGTGTATATTCATGTATATGTATTTTTGGGAATGATGGGGTCTTGTCCCGTCCTTATGTCTAGTACTCCCTTAGAGGATCATAGATACGCAGTGTGGGTCATATGGTCTCACGAAATTGTTATTACGTATATATATTATTTTGATGGCCGAGAGGTTTATGTATATAAAAGTAAGTATGTTCTAAAATGAAAGGTGATTTTCTTATGAATTGAGTTTAATTTGATAAAAGGGTATATAATGAGTATGATGAGTAACAGAACGAGCGGTGCTCGGTGGGTAGCCCCGGGTACTCGTCGCGGCCCCTAGTCGGGTCGTGACAAAGAAGGTACATCACAGCTCTAGAATTAGGGTGAGTTTGAATAGCGTTTGGAAATATGTTGTAAGCCAGATGGTAGTAATTATATATATACGCATGCATATGATATCCCATACGTAGCTATATCAGCGGGTATGTTTATCCCGACAACCAATGTTGCGGTCTATGGAAGGCATTAATCGAACAGGGTAACCAAGATCAAGTGACAAAAATAATAATAAATGGTACAAATGTTATAAGGTAAACTGATGCTATTTTCACTACAGGTTAGGCTTGGA
This sequence comes from Lycium barbarum, assembly GCF_019175385.1. NCBI lineage: Eukaryota > Viridiplantae > Streptophyta > Magnoliopsida > Solanales > Solanaceae > Lycium > Lycium barbarum. The sequence goes on from NC_083345.1 coordinate 72,572,432, forward strand.
GAGTTTTAATGTAATGACATCTGGAAAGGAAAGAAAGTGAGTAGATGGAAGGTACGGAGATCAAAATATCAAAAAAAGTTAAAAGTAAGAAACAGGAGTGAGTGAAGCCTCCGAGAGAGACGACGGGCAAACCGCGAGACTATGTGGGTAAACATTCAAAGGTAGGCATGTGAAACGGATAAAGGGTGGTAGTATGGAACAAAAGAGGAATGGTGGGGTTCGATAACCGAATTCGATAAGTGGGGCTAAAATGATAGTGACCACGATGAGGATTGTGAAGTAAGAGAACGAATGGTTAGGACTTGCGACGATGTTAAGAGACTTCCAGCCCTCGAAAGGTATATAAAGGGATAAGTGTGTGGTCAAATTAACACGGTTGCCTCAGACATCGAGACGCTTTCCAAAAAGATGACTTAAGAATAGAACGGATTTGCACACTTCAAGGAATATTTCACGAACTTCAAGGTCGATACTGTAAATAACGAGAGAAGAAAGGCGTTCGAAGAGGAAGAAACCCAAGAAAGGTTAAGGGTAAAAGTAGGAAAGGTATACTAATGGGTTGGTCGAAGGAAGAGGAGAGAATTTAGGAATAAGGTAACTGAAAATGTTTAACCATGGGAGTAAGAAGGATACTTTAATGAGTTGGCGGTAGGAAACCGATTACTCATCAAGGAAAGAACGAGGATGATGAGTCGACACAATTTATTAGAAAATTAATGACATAGAATCAGAATTCATGTGAAGACTGAGAGATTTGATCATAGATGAAAATGGAGTGAAATGTAAGGAACGTGCATGGAAGTCCACCTGGCCGTAGCGTCCGAAAGATAGATAAAGGTTCGATGAACGGGGATAGAGAGAGTGTAAACTGTAAGAATTATGTGCTAAGAGCAAAAGTAGTAGGACGCTCGAAAAACTTGGATGCACAGCTGCGACATAAACGCGTAGTTAAGAAGGATTATGAGTAAGTGAGCTAAGCGGGTGAAAGGACTAGTAGTGGATGGAAGGGTATGGAAATGTTGAAAACAAATGATGATATAGACATAAATGGAAGAATAAATTAAGGAAAGAAGTTTTAGATATGTTATAAGCAAAGTCGGGAAGAAAAACAAGGGGTAAGGTATAATCGAATACTTCATAAAGGACGTGGTGAATCTCGATGTCCCCATTAACTGGCAGGTCCGAAAAACCTTTAGTCATAAAAGACAGAGGTGTGAAGAGACGGAAAAGAAGGCATCGAAATTAGATCTAACCCTTATAAGTATTCCGATTGGATACAAGACTGTAACTAGCAAGAAGATAGACAAGTCAGACCATACGATGATGGAACCTCGATCCTAAGATGATCATGAAGGGCGGCAGATAATTATCGAAGACGACAGTTACTCGAAGGCTATGGACGTATACGGACCTCCTTAATAAGGGGGGAAGAACATACTAGACTTGAAAGGAGCTATGACGTTTCAAGCTCCAGAAAAGGAGATTTATTGGCTCAGGGCTAGAGTTCGAGGCGTATTGGCATATCGGGAAGATAACGGAAAGACGTAGAAACGAATTGACAATAAGTGTACCATGAGGTAGACATAGGAATAAAGTATGGAAGACACCTTAAGAAAATGTTTTACGCCGACATGAGCTATGAAATTTTTAGACCGTGATTTGAAACCCCGTATCGAGCAAAATTGCGGCGTACCTAAGTATGCAGCGACATGCCCTAAAGGGTAATGAAAAGAGCAAGAAAAGTCTCCAAGACAAATTCACAAAGGGTGTTAGAGGGGATGACGAACCCAAATGACACTTGGGATGACAATGACAATTTTAATAAAAGGAACAACGATTGGTGGTTTGGAAATTTTTGAAGGAAAGAAAGAACGCTGCTCCTATGGATGGAAATAAAAGAGTTCACCGGATATTAGAAAATAGTTCACGGACCACTAATTTTACTGAACATGAGAGCATATGCTATGGAATTATATAAACCGTCAATGTGAATCTATGCCCAACTACAATTGTAAGAAGGCCACACCGGAACGCCAACAAGGAATAACGACTGACGAAATGATCGCCGATACAAGGAAATCGAAGATAAGTATACTTGCGTTGCAAGAGAGTCATAATAGAAGAATTACCATAGTCCTATGCTTCTGGGATTGTATTGATAGATGTGAGGGAAGGAAGTAAAGAAAAAGCTGTAGCAGGAGCTCAAAGATGATGCGAGTTATGAAATTACTTGAACTCGGATTATACGTCTGCCATAAGTGTAACTGGACTACGAAGGACAATAAACGGTGAAGAAACTTTACGTATATACGTATTTCGGATAATGATATAACTGGCCTTAGAAAGGAACATAATCATTAGGTTCACTAGCGACACAGTTATGCTAGGTAAACATTTGGAATGTAAGGGTAAAAGAGATAGTGACAAGGATGTAAGGATTAGAAAGCCTGACTAATGGACTACAAAAATCGGTACAGTGTATATCTAAGATCAACGGGTACAAAAAGGATAGCCCGAGATGGCACCGAAGGAGTAAATGCAAAGAGGGCACCGTAAAGAGAGAAAGGTAGCTGCCCACTAACAAGAAAACAAGGAGCGAGAAAAAAAAAGAGTACTTACAAGATGATGGATAGTTATGGCATGACAAGTCAAGACTACCATAATGGAGAAAGAACAAGAGCAAGAAGCTAGTTAATTTCTGATCAGGTACATGAGGACAAAGAAGTGAAAAAAGATGACTGAAGGAAATAAAAGAGTTAATAAAGAATGAGAAGAGACTGATCCAAGTTAATAGTTAAGCAAATGGTAATCGGACCCTAAAGGAAAAATAATTGTTCTAACAAATCAAAGATGGTATCGTGGGTTGGCAATACTGCAACATTTGAGGACGAATGATTTTAAGGGGGGAAGGATGTTACACCTCGTATCTTCGAAGAGCACATAGCAAATTTGAAACATAAGTACGTTAAGTTAGGGTTAAGTAAAACCACTTTGGAATATAAGGAACAAGCATTGTTAAGTATATTTAATAAGTGAAGGATGTATATAAGATATACCGAAAGGTTTTATAAGGAAATGAGTGGAAGAAATGAAGTAGTGCGACTTTGGAGAAAGGATGGGTAATGTGTTGTGTGAAAATTTTAGTCCAACTTGGGAAAAAACCGCTTGTCGGTAGGACATCGGAGTACAGAATTACGGACGTTACAAGTTCAGCTGATAGAGCAGAAATGTGTGCTACAGTACTGCTACAGTACAGACTGCTACAGTAAAATGCTACAGTAGCCGACCCGGATTTGACCCTTCTAAAAAGGGTAATAAAGCTTTTTTTTTCACCAGATTTAGCCCAGAATATCCAGATTTTTGAAGTGAGAGAGAGAGAGAGGGAAACAAAAAGTAAATAATTTTCAAGTGACGGAGTATTAATCGAAGCTCGGATAAACTCATAGATGTGATTCTAGTATTGTTTTGCGGTGGATTCAAGGTGTATATTAAAGATATCGCTGTTTTAACAAAAATAAGGTATGAATCTTTCTCTTTTGGTATTATTTAAGGCTTATTTACAGAGATAAAGCCGTTAAATAATTGTGTAGTAAGTTGGTTAGTTATGGAAGTTGAAAAACAGCGTGTGGGCTGTTTTATGGTACATATTGGTGTTCGAGATGATGTTGTTGATGTTGGTATTGTTGTTGTGTTGTTGGTTGTTGGATTATGATTTCGGGCTATGTATATAAATAGGGGAGATGCTGCCCGATTTTCGGCAGAATATAAAATAGTTTAAATTGAAAGCTTAGTACACGTATGCAACGATGAGTCTAACGATAGTGTGAATTCTCTCAAATGTAGATTTACGAGTACGGACGGATAAGCGTAGAAAATAAAAGGCTGAACAGTTATGTTAAGGCTCGTCCATTTCTTTCAAAGGCATGATTCCTATGTTACGATTTCATAAATGCTTCCACGACCTCTTTGTTTTCAAAAGTTAGAAGTCTATGATTCCAACGCATGATTCCTTTCCTGATAACCCGTAAATGTTTTCCAAAATGTCCGTATCTTTCCAAAACAAAGGGTTATGATTTAGTATGCTTTTATGACTATAACGACGAACATGTTTTTGTAATGACAACGATGATGTCAAAGATGAGAATATGTCTACAATGATTATAACGAGAATGGTTTCAGGTTTGAAAGTCTCAAGTTGTGGATTTAATATGAATATGAGAATATTGAGCTATTTCTTGATCCTCAATTTTATTCCTTGATAATGACTCTATTTTCTAAAGACTTCAAAGTATATGAATTGACGCCTCATGAGATTTATGACCTTATTCTATGTTTTCTCTTGATGTTATTCTTCATTGATAGTCTCACCTTAAAATAATTGTTCCTTCAAGGTGAGATAAAGTGATGATGATTATTCCATAATATAACCGGAGGTTACCGACCTTACGTCACTCCGATAGAGACATAACTTTCCTTGGGGTCTCCTGCATGCTGCTTACATGGTATATGTATATGATATATGTATATGATACATGAACATGATATATGTACATGATACATGAACATGATACATGTATATGAATATGGGAAAGAGGGCTAGAGCGCTATAGACGCGTATCCACCTGATCAGTTGGTATTATATGACATGATATCATTCCGGACGCGGGATACCCAGACGCGGGACATATGTGGCTAAATGGATCGGAGCTGATGCCTCGGCAACATGATTGTCACGACCCAACCCCGTAGGCCATGACTAGTGCCCGATCTGGGCACTCAAACGCATTCTAGTATATGGCAGAAGCCGACAAGGCTGTATTTCAAATTTAGCTAATTTTTAGAAAATTTCGGCAGAGTTTCCTTTGTTTTACGAACTATCCCATATATCATGCACGCAGAAAATACCAACAAAGGCCACACAGGGCCAACAAAGCAACATTTAAATATATGCGGACCGGCCGCCGCGGCGAATGGGATCGCCCAGACACAACATAAGCACCCAGCTGTACAGAAAGATCCCGACCCACAACATGTCCACAGACCTCTAACAAACCGACAGAATCATATGACGGGACAGGGCCCCGCCGTACCCATGAACGAGAATATACATATATAGAAGTGACAGACTATACCAAAAGATGGCGCTGCATAAAAGAGCGCCCCAAGAATAGCAGAATGAGATCCTAAGCAGACGGATCAGCAAACCTGTCGTCGGTACCTGCGCGGCATGAAAACGCAACCCCCGAAGAAAGGGGGTCAGTACGAAATATGTACTGAATATGTAAAGCCTGAGCTGCAGAAACAAAATCATAACTGGTGCAGAACATACAGAAAGTAAACGGAAAATCCAAAGTATCAGATACATATTTCCAAAACATGCAGAGTGTGTACAGAACATATGTCATATCAAATCCGGCCCCTGCCAAGGGACTCGGCAGACAGAACGTGGCCACCCTCCCGACGCTGGTGCCACAACACAGAAGAATCAGAATAGGGGCATAACCCCGTTACATAATGTGTCATATCAGATGGCCATAGTAAATCATATCAGAACAAACGTACATGGCACAGCATACTCCACAAACCCATGTACGCATATACCTGCCCCCTCACATCGAGGCACGGCGAACAATGCAGGGGATTACGCTTGACAACATATCCTGGCCCGGGCTCAGTGTGGGAAACATTGGGGCATCCATGAATAGAGTCGTGAGAAACTAATGCAAGTAAAATATCATAAATGTTTCCATAGACTCGATGAGGCATATCAAAGACAAACCGATCCGATGAAGTCGGAAGGAATCATAGTAAATGAGTTTCGAGTATCAAAACAATTTATCAGACTTAATGGAATATTTAAAACCATATTAGTTAGGTAATTAGAAGGGTAGTCGAAACGTTTCTTTCAAAAATCGTTCAAAAAGGGGACTTTAGTACATTAAGGGCAAAACGGGGAATAGCGGGCCCACCTCGGAACAAGCAAGGCGGTGGGCTCAAATTACGCCCTTTGAGCTTATGGGGTCACCTATAAAGGTTCTACGGACATTCTATAGCTTTTCAAGGAGTTTAGAGAAAGTTTACATACTTTCAGGAAAAGCGTATCAAAATGGTTCAATTCTACTGAAGGAAAAACTGAGATTTTCTCTTGCGGATTCCGATGGCCAAGAAGGTCTTTTGAGGCCCGAATCCGATCCTAAAACACTTAGACATGCCAAAAGAAGGATCGGGGTAGCTTTACATACCTTTCAAGCTCCTTACACCTTTCCAAACTCACTTCCCGTTTCGTCAAAAATCTGCAAATGGTCAAGTTTGCCAATTGTAAGCTATAGATGCTACAAATTCAATTCAACTCTTATTTGTCTACCGAAATTTCGGCAGCACTTCCCCTATACATATAGCACCCCCGAGAACTTAACTCGGCTTACAATCATCAAGAACAACCCAAGCAACAACATCAAGATCAACAACAAACATTAGAAACACAATATGGCCACACTAGTTCTACTTGCCGACATAATGTCATAACCTTTACTTTAACCTTAACTTTCAAACTAATATCAATGATTTCACACTCATTATCAATCAAGGTTATCACAGTATAGATTTAGAAACATTTCATACCCTTTCCTCAAGTTATACACACGATATACACAATATACAACTTTCCGCCAAAGTCATAACTTGTTCAAAACATCAAATCTTTGGCATACATTTTAATAACATGTTTCCAACTCCCAAATTCATTAATGATTAACACGACTAACGACCAAATAACATCATTTTCCTAAAGTCGGAAAATCATACTAAAACGACATAAGTTTCTACATTCCATTTCAAAGCAAACTCATATTGTTTTACTTTCAATTACATTGCAAACATCACAATAACACACTAACACACTAAGCAACCTTAATTCATTTCCATTCCAACTCCAACACACCACACGGCCATGTGCTCTTTTTATCACTCCAACTCAATTCATTCCACTTTCATTTCCAATATGCATTTCACCACAATCACAACTAGAATATAACACAAATTCAACACATTATGGCTATACAACATATACATTCACACGGCCATACACTAATAACACACACCCACTTTGCAAACTTTCATTTCTCCATACACTCAACACATTTCTACATACTACAACACAAACAAGACTCCAAAACACAATAATAAGGGATGAATTCTTACCTTCTTACTCAATCTTCTTCACTTGGCTATATGATCAAGATGATGAACCAAGGGCTCTTTCTTCCAAACAAACTACACCAAGTTGAAAAGGGACCTTGAATTAGTAGGAATTCAACAAGAAATTAATTTTTAGAGGGAGATTTTTTATGGTGATTTTCCAATACCAAACCCGAAACCCCTTTTTTTCTTGCTCTCTCTTTGCTTGTTCTTTCCCTTCTAATTTTTCTTGACTTTCTAATGCATATAATGGTCCCTTAATTAATTTGTCACATGGTTAGCATGTGACTTGCGTTTGGGCCAAGTATGTTGGCCGGCCACCCCATTTGAGTTGGGCCCAAAGTTTTCCTTCAATTATTTGGGCCCAATTGATTATAATTCCCGTTTTGTAATTCTCGAAACTAATTTTCAAAATTCCAAATTTGCCCTTAGCGTTCCTCGACACTTCCATATTAATATTCTTTCATAACAACTCAAGGGTTACATAAATTCAATTATGACCTTATTTCATAAAAGTCCAAATTATTTCCAATTTTCCAAAGGTGTGAAAACACGGGATATAACATCCTGCCCCCCTTTAGAACATTCGTCCTCGAATGTAAAACTAATCTTATAGGGTTTGAAAACACTTTGGGGAAGTTCATGGTTACAAACAACACATATGACACACGATTGGTATTAAAATGAAATTAAGTAGGGATTCAAGGTTACCGGTGGGCACAGGGAACAGATGAGGATATTTCTTCTTCATTTCTTCCTCGGACTCCCAGGTCATTTCCTCCCTATTATTATTCTGCCACAACACCTTAACAGAGGCTACATCCTTATTACAGAGCCTCCGTACCTGACGGTCCAAAATAGCTACGGGCTGCTCCTCATAAGCTAACTGCTCCGTCACCTGAATATCATCCGCAGGAAATATTCTGGAGGGATTACCAATGCATTTGCGGAGCATAGACACATGGAATACCGGATGTACCGCTTCCAAATCAGATGGCAAATCTAACTCATAGGCGACATTCCCAATTTTCCGCACAATCAAATAAGGCCCAATATAACGCGGGCTAAGTTTCCCCTTTCTGCCGAACCGCATCACGCCCTTCATAGGCGATACCTTCAGAAATACCCAATCACCAACCTGGAATTCCAAAGGACGACGCCGTTTATCTGCGTATGATTTCTGTCGACTCTGGGCTGCCAATAGTCGCTCCCGGATAAGTTTCACCTTATCAACTGCCTGCTGGATCATATCTGGGCCGATTAATTCTGTCTCGCCAATATCAAACCAGCCAATAGGTGACCTGCATTTCCTACCATATAAAGCCTCGTACGAAGCCATTTGGATGCTGGAATGGTAGCTGTTATTATAAGAAAATTCAATCAATGGCAAGTGATCCTCCCAGCTGCCTCTGAAATCAATAACGCAGGCCCGCAACATATCTTCAAGTGTCTGGATAGTGCGCTCGGCCTGTCCGTCACTCTGAGGATGAAAAACTGTGCTCAGACTCAGCAGAGTCCCTAATCCTTCCTGAAAAGATCTCCAGAAGTTCGCCGTGAACTGAGCACCTCTGTCAGTGATAATAGATATAGGAACTCCATGAAGCTTCACTATTTCTTTAATATAAAGCCTGGCATAATCCTCGGCGGAATAAGTAGTCCTGGCGGGGAGAAAATGGGCTGATTTTGTCAGCCTATCAACAATAACCCAGATGGAATCATTCTTCCGTGGGGTGCGGGGCAACCCTGTAATAAAGTCCATATTAATGATCTCCCACTTCCACGTCGGAATTTCCATTTCCTGCAACAGTCCACCCGGTTTCTGGTGTTCAATCTTGACCTGCTGACAATTGGGACACTGGGCGACGAACTCTGCGATGTCCCGTTTCATGCCATCCCACCAGTATAAGCATCGGAGATCATGATACATCTTCGTAGACCCAGGATGGACCGAATAGCGAGCATAGTGTGCCTCGCTCATAACCTGCTGCCGAAGACCTGCAATGTCAGGTACACACAACCTGCCCCAGAATAATAAAGTCTCGTCCGGAGTGAACTCGAACGGAGTCTTCTCCTTATCATAGGCTGTGTCTCTGTATTGTGCCAAAACAGGATCTTCATATTGATGCCGTTTGATATCTTCCTTAATAGAAGATTCAGAAACTCCTCGGACAGAAATCCGTGTACCTGCAGAATCGGCCAGACGAACCCCAAGATTAGCCAACTGATGAATGTCACGTACTATCTCTCTCCTGTCTGGCTGTAAATCTACCAGGCTGCCCATAGATTTCCGGCTAAGCGCATCTGCAACAACATTAGCCTTGCCCGGATGATACAGATTATCCACATCATAGTCTTTCAGGAGCTCCAGCCACCTCCGCTGCCGCAAATTAAGCTCTTTCTGTCTGAAAATATACTGGAGACTCTTATGATCTGTATAGATATCAACATGAACGCCATATAAATAATGTCTCCATATCTTCAGGGCATGGATCACTGCTGCAAGCTCCAGATCGTGAGTAGGGTAATTCTTTTCATGCTTTTTCAATTGCCGAGAAGCATAAGCTATAACTCTGCCGTGCTACATCAATACACATCCCAATCCCACGCCAGAAGCGTCACAATAAATAACATATCCATCGGGTCCCTCTGGAAGAGTCAGAACTGGGGCTGTGGTCAGCTTCTCTTTCAGCAACTGGAAGCTTCCTTCACAAGCATCAGTCCACTGGAACTTGGCTCCCTTCTGAGTTAGCCTTGCCAAAGGCGCTCAAATCGAAGCAAATTTTTCCACAAACCTTCTGTAATAGCCTGCTAACCCCAGGAAACTACGTACCTCTGTGGGCGTCGTGGGTCTGGGCCAATTTTTCACGGCATCAATCTTCTGTGTATCCACCCGGACACCATCAGCTGCAATAATATGGCCCAGAAATGCCACTGAAGCCAGCCAGAATTCACATTTAGAAAATTTTGCATATAATTTCTGATGCCGAAGTACCCCTAATACCGCTCTCAGATGATCTGCGTGCTCTGCCTCGGACCGAGAATAGACCAGAATGTCATCGATAAATACAATTACGAACATATCCAAGAATGGCCTGAATACCCGGTTCATTAGATCCATGAATACCGCAGCAACATTAGTCAGCCCAAAAGACATAACTCTAAATTCATAATGCACATATCTGGTCCGGAATGCTGTCTTAGGAATATCGGCCTCCCGTACCCGTACCTGATGATAGCCAGACCGAAGATCTATCTTCGAAAAATACTTGGCGCCCTACAACTGATAAAACAAATCGTCAATTCTGGGGAGGGGGTATTTATTATTTATGGTTACCTTATTCAGCTGTCGATAATCAATACACATACGCAACGACCCGTCTTTCTTACGCACAAATAATACCGGGGCTCCCCAAGGCGAAGTGCTGGGTCTAATGAAGCCTTTTTCTAACAGATCCTTCAACTGCTCTTTCAGTTCTTTCAATTCTGCCAGTGCCATTCTGTACGGGGGAATAGATATCGGCTGAGTATCTGGAAGCAAATCAATAGTAAAATCTATCTCCCGCTCTGGAGGAAGGCCTAGAAGCTCTTCTAGGAACACATCGGGAAATTCATTAACCACGGGAACTGACTGAAGAGTCGGCGTTTCTGCTGTCAAGTCTTGTACCCGAACCAGATGATAAAAATATCCCTTTCTGATCATTTTCTTTGCCTTAAGGTATGAAATAAACTTACCTTTCGGCGATGCTGTATTACCGGCCCATTCTATAACTGGCTCCCCAGGAAACTGGAAACGAACTACCTTATTTTGGCAATCAACAATAGCATAACAGGAGGCTAGCCAATCCATTCCCATAATAATATCGAACTCGGCCATATCTAACTCCACCAGATCTGCCTTAGTGTCACGGCCACATACAATTACAGAACAGTTCTTATATACCTGTTTCGCTACAATAAAGTCCCCAATCGGCATGGCTACCTCAAACGGCTCTATAGGTTCAGATGTTATACCAATTTTACAAGCAACCAGAGGCGAAATATATGACAAAGTCGAACCTGGATCAATGAATGCATACACAGACCGAGAGAAAACCAATAATGTACCTGTAACGACATTAGGCGATGCCTCCTGGTCCTGGCGGCTGGACAGAGCATAATTGCGGTTCGAAGGACCGCTAGTACTAGAAGCTCCACCACGGCCTTTGCCACGACCCGCTGGTGCTGAAGTACCTGGCCCCGTAGGGCGCATAGCCACTGATGAAGATGAAGACCCGGCGGCTGATCCGGTAGGCTGCGCTGCACCACCCGAACTACCCTTATACGGGCAATCTCTCACAGAATGGCCCTGACGGCCACAAGAAAAACATGCATCGGTGGCGCTGTAGCACTCCCCAGGATGGTATCTGCCACAATAAGAACACTGAGGCCTAGGCGGCCTCGTCTGACCAGAACCCCTGTCTGTCCGCGAACCTGAAGCCCTGGAGCTCTGACCTGCTCCTGAATAACCTGGGCTATCAAATCTGCGACCTGTAGGCTGTGGAGGTGCGCTCTGTGCTGGCTGGGATAGATGTCTGCTAGGCTGCTGCGGCTGCTGAGGCTGCCTGTCCCGAGAATCTCCAGAATACCCAGATGATCTGGCCCTCTTGGGCTGTCTCCGATCCTGGCTCCTATCAGGCTGACGCTCCCTATGACGGTCCTCCATGCCCTGGGCGTGGGCCTGAATCCGGGCAATATCCATGCCGGGCTGAGCAGCCAATACCAAACAACTATCGACAAAATAACGATCCAGCCCCATAATGTACCTGTGCATCCTGTCAGCCATAGTAGCTACCACAGAAGGTGCGTATCGGGCCAATGAGTCAAACTCCATACTATACTCTCGAACACTGCGACCCCTCTGCCTCAGCAATAAGAATCTATCGGCCTTGGCCCGCCGTAACTCCGGAGGCAGAAAGTGGCTAAGAAAAGCCTAAGAAAAATCATCCCAAACTGCTGGGGGAGCGCCGTCGCCTCTGGATAACTCCCATGACTCGTACCAATTTGCCGCTATATCATACAACCGGTAAGAAGCCAATGTGACTGACTCTGTCGCGGAAGCATTAATAAACTGTAAGGTGCGCCGCATCTTCCTGATGAACTCCTCGGGATCCTCCTCGGGCTTTGTCCCGAAGAACTCTGGAGGGCCACAAGTCAAGAACTCACGGCCTCTCGAACTGTCACGCCTGTAAGCCCGGTCACCTCCCAGTCCGTGCCCCTGAACCTGTCCTGCCACAAGTCTAGTCAATAGCTGGACTGCCTCTCTCATAGTCTGATCCTCAGTCCCTGGCCGTGGAGCTGGAGGCTCAGGTACTGGAATCTCGGGAGCTGGCGGTGGAGCCGCCCCTCGACCTGCAGCCGCTGCTGCTCCAATATCCTCTACGTGTGGCGGGGTGGAAGAGCCCTCTGCCGGGGGCAAAATATCAGGAGCAATATGAGCATGGGCCCTGGTAACCCTCTGGGTCCGACTAGTCTCTCCCACAGCTGCTGCCTTGGCCTTTTGGGCCGCTGTCGCCTTTTTTGGAGGCATAACTGCAAATGTAACAATTCGTTAGGGAGGAATCATCCTGATAACACAACTCTATCGCACGATCTAAGACAGAAAGAAGGGTAGTATCCTAAATGTCCTGTAGCCTCCTGTTTATAGGTATGGTGCACAACACACCGATAAACAAGACTCTACTAGACACGGTCTGTAGACATTCCGAGGACGAACCGCTCTGATACCACTTTTGTCACGACCTTTTGTCACGACCCAACCCCGTAGGCCATGACTAGTGCCCGATCTGGGCACTCAAACGCATTCTAGTATATGGCAGAAGCCGACAAGGCTGTATTTCAAATTTAGCTAATTTTTAGAAAAATTTTGGCAGAGTTTCCTTTGTTTTACGGACTATCCCATATATCCTGCACGCAGAAAATACCACCAAAGGCCACACAGGGCCAACAAAGCAACATTTAAATATATGCGGACCGGCCGCCGCGGCGAATGGGATCGCCCAGACACAACATAAGCACCCAGCTGTACAGAAAGATCCCGACCCACAACATGTCCACAGACCTCTAACAAACCGACATAATCATATGACGGGACAGGGCCCCGCCGTACCCATGAACAAGAATATACATATATAGAAGTGACAGACTATACCAAAAGATGGCTCTGAATAAAAGAGCGCCCCAAGAATAGCAGAATGAGATCCTAAGCAGACGGATCAGCAAACCTGTCGTTGGTACCTGCGCGGCATGAAAACGCAGCCCCCGAAGAAAGGGGGTCAGTACGAAATATGTACTGAATATGTAAAGCCTGAGCTGCAGAAACAAAATCATAACTGGTGCAGAACATACAGAAAGTAAACGGAAAATCCAAAGTATCAGATACATATTCCCAAAACATGCAGAGTGTGTACAGAACATATGTCATATCAAATCCGGCCCCTGCCAAGGGACTCGGCAGACAGAACGTGGCCACCCTCACGACGCTGGTGCCACAACACAGAAGAATCAGAATAGGGGCATAACCCCGTAACATAATGTGTCGTATCAGATGGCCATAGTAAATCATATCCGAACAAACGTACATGGCACAACATACTCCACAAACCCATGTACGCATATACCTGCCCCCTCACATCGAGGCACGGCGAACAATGCAGGGGATTACGCTTGACAACATATCCTGGCCCGGGCTCAGTGTGGGAAACATTGGGGCATCCACGAATAGAGTCGTGAGAAACTAATGCAAGTAAAATATCATAAATGTTTCCATAGACTCGATGAGGCATATAAAAAACAAACCGATCCGATGAAGTCGGAAGGAATCATAGTAAATGAGTTTCGAGTATCAAAACAATTTATCAGACTTAATGGAATATTTAAAACCATATTAGTTAGGTAATTAGAAGGGTAGTCGAAACGTTTCTTTCAAAAATCGTTCAAAAAGGGGACTTTAGTACATTAAGGGCAAAACCGAGAATAGCGGGCCCACCTCGGAACAAGCAAGGCGGTGGGCTCAAATTACGCCCTTTGAGCTTATGGGGTCACCTATAAAGGTTCTACGGACATTCCATAGCTTTTCAAGGAGTTTAGAGAAAGTTTACATACTTTCAGGAAAAGCGTATCAAAATGGTTCAATTCTACTGAAGGAAAAACTGAGATTTTCTCTTGCGGATTCCGATGGCCAAGAAGGTCTTTTGAGGCCCGAATCCGATCCTAAAACACTTAGACATGCCAAAAGAAGGATCGGGGTAGCTTTACATAACTTTCAAGCTCCTTACGCCTTTCCAAACTCACTTCCCGTTTCGTCAAAAATCTGAAAATGGTCAAGTTTGCCAATTGTAAGCTATAGATGCTACAAATTCAATTCAACTCTTATTTGTCTACCGAAATTTCGGCAGCACTTCCCCTATACATATAGCACCCCCGAGAACTTAACTCGGCTTACAATCATCAAGAACAACCCAAGCAACAACATCAACATCAACAACAAACATTAGAAACACAATATGGCCACACTAGTTCTACTTGCCGACATAATGTCATAACCTTTACTTTAACCTTAACTTTCAAACTAATATCAATGATTTCACACTCATTATCAATCAAGGTTATCACAGTATAGATTTAGAAACATTTCATACCCTTTCCTCAAGTTATACACACGATATACAACTTTCCGCCAAAGTCATAACTTGTTCAAAACATCAAATCTTTGGCATACATTTTAATAACATGTTTCCAACTCCCAAATTCATTAATGATTAACACGACTAACGACCAAATAACATCATTTTCCTAAAGTCGGAAAATCATACTAAAACGACATAAGTTTCTACATTCCATTTCAAAGCAAACTCATATTGTTTTACTTTCATTTACATTGCAAACATCACAATAACACACTAACACACTAAGAAACCTTAATTCATTTCCATTCCAACTCCAACACACCACACGGCCATGTGCTCTTTTTATCACTCCAACTCAATTCATTCCACTTTCATTTCCAATATGCATTTCACCACAATCACAACTAGAATATAACACAAATTCAACACATTATGGCTATACAACATATACATTCACACGGCCATACACTAATAACACACACCCACTTTGCAAACTTTCATTTCTCCATACACTCAACACATTTCTACATACTAAAACACAAACAAGACTCCAAAACACAATAATAAGGGATGAATTCTTACCTTCTTACTAAATCTTCTTCACTTGGCTATATGAACAAGATGATGAACCAAGGGCTCTTTCTTCCAAACCAACTACACCAAGTTGAAAAGGAACCTTGAATTAGTAGGAATTCAACAAGAAATTAATTTTTAGAGGGAGATTTTTTATGGTGATTTTCCAATACTAAACCCGAAACCCCTTTTTTTCTTGCTCTCTCTTTGCTTGTTCTTTCCCTTCTAATTTTTCTTGACTTTATAATGCATATAATGGTCCCTTAATTAATTTGTCACATGGTTAGCATGTGACTTGGGTTTGGGCCAAGTATGTTGGCCGGCCACCCCATTTGAGTTGGGCCCAAATTTTTCCTTCAATTATTTGGGCCCAATTGATTATAATTCCCATTTTGTAATTCCCGAAACTAATTTTTGAAATCCCAAATTTGCCCTTAGCGTTCCTCGACACTTCCATATTAATATTCTTTCATAACAACACAAGGGTTACATAAATTCAATTATGACCTTATTTCATACAAGTCCAAATTATTTCCAATTTTCCAAAGGTGTGAAAACACGGGATATAACAATGATATGTTCTATTTTCTGTATATATGAACAAGAAATGTTTTTCAAAGAAAGCTAAGCATGCATGGCATCCGCCCTAAAAGGCACTCACATGTACAGGTTACTCTTTTATCTCACGATATGCTCTATATTTCCATTCTGTTATTATTCACACTTTACATCCCTTACTATGTTACTATTCATGCCTTACATACTCGGTACATTATTCGTACTGACGTCCCTCCTTGTGGTCGCTGCGTCTATGCCCGCAGGACTAGGTAGCCAGTCCGACGATTCGCAGCAGTAGGGCCTTCCCTCAGCAGCAGTCAGTACTCTCCATTGATTCGGAGCTACACCCCTTTTGGTATGCTATTCGGTTACGTACATATATGGGTACGGCAGGGCCTTGTCCTGTCATTTCTATAGTTTGTACTCCATAGAGGTCTGTAGATAGTGATATGTAGTCGTGTTGTTATGTTGCCCCATCAGCACTTATTTTGTTGCACAGTATATATGTGTGGCGGCCAAATCGGCTCACGCTGTTATTCTCAGTGTTTATGTTTATATGTATGCGTTGGCCGTGAGTTCCCGGTACGGTGTTTCTTATGTTGATTGTTCAGGAGACAGTCCAACTCGGTTATAGATTGTGTATGGGCCCAAGATAGTCAGTGAGAGGTAAATGAAGACATAGGAGTGTTTGACCAGCAATGGTCGGGCACTTGTTGCGGCCCATAAGTTTGGGTCGTGACAGTCCATCAATCTGCAGGTGAAATGCCGTGATAAGGCTCACTTGAGTCCCCAAACCCTCTTGGAAGGACTTCCAAAAATTAGCGGTAAACTGAGTTCCTCTATCTGAGATAATAGATTCCGAAACACCGTGAAGCCGTACTATCTCTTTAACGTAAAGCTTTGCATAATCTTCTACCACATATGTAGTTCTGACTGGTAAGAAATGAACTGACTTCGTGAGTCTATCCACAATCACCCATATAGAGTCATGCTTACGTCGAGAACGGGGTAAGCCTGTAATGAAGTCCATGTTAACTACTTCCCACTTCCAAGTTGGAATTTCTATAGCTTGCAACAATCCGCCCGGCTTTTGGTGCTCGATTCTCACTTGTTGACAATTGGGACATCGAGCTACGAATTCCACTATATCTTTGTTAATCCCATTCCACCAATATATAGATTTAAGATCATCAGGAACACAATTCATCATTGCTCCGGGGTGGACAGAATAACGGGAGCAATGAGCTTCTCTCAATATTTGGTGGCGCAATCCTGCCACATCAGGAACACATAATTTGCCTCGACATCGGAGGACTCCATCTCTTGCAATCTCAAATGATGACTTCTCCTTCTCAGGGAGTGTATCTCTGTAATGCATTAGCATGGGATCTTCGTATTGTCGCTCTTTCACTTCCACTACTAGCAACGAGACTGCTAAATTCTGAATGGTAGTTCCCCTGCTACCTGAGTCCACTACTCGAACTCCTAGGCTAGCTAACTGCTGGAGCTCATGAGCCATTTCTCTTTTCTCTGGTCGTACATCACACCAACTTCCAATGAATCTGCGGCTAAGAGCATCAGCCACAACATTTGTCTTTCCCGGGTGATATAGGATATCAACATCGTAATCCTTTAGCATTTCCAACCATCGTCGTTGCCGCAAATTCAACTCTTTTTGCTTGAAGACATACTGAAGGCTCTTATGATCTGTGTAAATATCCACATGAACACCATACAAGTAATGTCTCCACATCTTTAATGCATGAATCACTGCAGCCAATTCAAGGTCATGGGTTGGATAATTTTTCTCATGTTATCGTAAACGCCTTGAAGAATACGCAATCACCTTACCATGTTGCATCAACACATAGCCTAGCCCAATGCTTGAAGCATCGCAATAAACGACGTAACCTTCCAATCCCTTTGGAAGTGTCAGGACTGGGGCAGAAGTTAATCTATCTTTTAGCTCTTGGAAAATACGTTCACAAGCATCTGTCCATTGAAACTTTGCTGATTTCTGGGTCAGCTTTGTGAGTGGTGCAGAAGTAGAAGAAAAACCATCAACAAATCCCCTGTAATAACTTGCTAAGCCCAGAAAGCTACAAACCTCCGTAGGATTTGCGGGCCTTGGCCAAGTCTTCACGGCCTCAATATTTTGGCTAACTACCCGAATACCATCGGCTGAAACAATGTGCCCCAGAATTGTCACTGAGTTCAACCAAAACTCACACTTAGAAAATTTTGCAAACAACTCTCTAGTTTGAAGAACTCTAAGGACAGTACGCAAATGATCCACATGTTCGGCCTCAGATCTAGAATACACCAAGATATCGTCGATGAATACAATCACAAATAAATCTAGGAAGGGCCTGAGCACATCGTTCATCAAATCCATAAATACTGTCGGTGCATTAGTTAGCCCAAATGACATTACGCGGAACTCAAAATGGCCATATCTTGTTCTGAAGGCTGTCTTAGGGATATCATTCTCCCTAACTCTCACTTGATGATACCCGGACCTCAAATCTATCTTTGAAAACCATTTAGCACCTTATAATTGGCCAAATAAGTCATCAATCCTCGGAAGAGGATATTTATTCTTAATCGTCACCTTATTCAATTGCCGATAGTCAATGCACATTCGCAAGGAGCCATCTTTCTTTCGAAAAACAATACGGGTGGTCCCCACGGGGATGAAATAGGCCTAATAATGCCTTTCTCAAGCAAGTCTTTAAATTGCTCCTTCAACTCTTTCAATTTTGCGGGAGCCATTCTATAAGGAGGAATAGATATAGGCTTGGTGTCTGGCAACACATCAATAGCAAAATCAGCCTCCCGCTCGGGAGGGAGGCTTGAAAGCTCTTCCGGGAGTAAATTCGGAAACTCGTTCACCACCGGAACTGACTGAAGAGTCAGCGGTTTAGCTTCTATATCTTGAACCCAAACTAGACGATAAATGCAACCTTTTGTGATCATTCTCCTTGCCTTAAGATAAGAAATAAACCTGCCTTTTGGTGTCGCAGTGTTTCTTTTTCATACCAAAACTGGTTTTCCCGGAAATTGGAAACGAACAATTTTCATTCTGCAATCAACATTAGCATAGAAAGAAGCCAACCAATCCATGCCCATAATAACATCAAAATCCACCTTTTTTAATTCATGTAAGTCAACCATAATATGATGGTCACAAATCACAACTACACAATTTCTATACACTCGGCTGGAAATTCCCGGTTCACCAACGGGTGTAGACACCTCAAAAGGTTTGATCGACTCCGGTTTGACTCTAAACCGACCCGCAATATACGAAGTAACATATGAAAATGTGGAGCCCGGATCAATCAAAGCATATACATCATGAGAAAATACCATTAATATACCTGTGACAACATCAGGAGAAGACTCAAGATCTTGGCGTCCAGCCAAAGCATAAATACGGTGCTGACGACCGCTAGAACTGGGCACTCTCCCTCTGCCTCTACCATGTCCGACTGGCACATGTGAACCTGGCCCCATAGGGCGTATAGATGATGAAGATCCGGCTACCGACCCTGAAGGCTGGGCCCTACCTCTACCACCAACTGAGAGGCAATCACGCATAATATGGCTTGGCCAACAACATGAATAGCAAACCTCCGAACCCAATCGACACTGACCCCAATGTAAATTACCACACTGGGAACATCGTGGCATGGGTGGCGTCGCCTGACCCGAATCGCCTCTAAACTGAGAACCGAAAAAACTCTGACTCGGCCCGGAATGAGTAGATCTATCAAATCTCTGGCCTGAAAACCGTAGAGGCACACTAGTCATAGAATGGCCTGAATTCCCAGAAAACTGCTGTCTGTGCCCGCCTCTAGAATCACTCATCGGGCCCAAAGATCTAGACCTCTTGCTATATCCCCAATCATGCTCACGCTCACTCCTTTGTTGTTGTAGGCTTTCTTCTAAATTTTGAGTGTGGGCTTGAATGCGTGAAATATCCATATTGTCCTGAAGGGACGCAGTCAAGCACCTATCCATCAAATGTGGCCCTACGCCTTTCATGAATCGGTGCACTCGGTCACCCATATCCGCTACCATGGCCGAAGCATACCTAGCCAAACAATTGAAGCGGAGACTATACTCTAAAGCACTCATGCTTCCTTGCCTCAAATTCAAAAACTTATCAGCTCTAGCTCGCCGAACTTCTGGAGGCAAGGAATGTCGGAGGAAAGCATCTACAAATTCTTGCCATACCGGGGGAGTCGCATTGGATCCCCGTGAAGCCATCCAAACCGTGTACCAATGAACCACAACATCCCTCAATCTATAGGATACTAACTCCACTGATTCGGTGTTCGAAACATGTATCAACCGAAGTGTCCTCAATATACCATCAATAAAATTCTGAGGGTCCTCATCCGGCTTTGATCCAAAGAAATTTGGAGGGTTCAAGCTAATAAAATCACGGGCCCTTGCAATAACAACCCTATCACCTTGCCCTATACTTAGCCGCTTAGTCTGGGCGGCAACCAATTGAGTAAGCAAATGAATGGCCTCTTTTACATCTTGGCCTGAAGCATTCGGTGGAGGAGCCGGTGGTGCTGGAGCTGGGGCTGAGGCTCCCTCACGATCCTCAGAAATAGGCAATGAATGGGAGGACTGAGATTGAGCCGCATTCTGGGACTCACTTTCCTCTACAACCGTTGGTGGTGCTCTTTCAGCCCGCTTTTGTACCATTGTCTTGCCCTGTTGGGTTGCCGTAGCCTTTATCTTTACAGACATCTGTGAAATACATAACACACGGTTAAGGAAAAAGAATTCCTTATATCATAGCTCTATCGCACGATCTTATGAAGAAGAAGGTCATTCATTCCTAAAATGCCCGCAGGTCTATCCTAGGGGTTGTCTGCAAAGTCGTGTCCGGTAGAGTCCTGTTTATGGTATGTAACACGCCACACTTATAAACAGGAGGCTACGGGGCATCTAGGGATTGTCGACCTTCTTTTCTGTCTCACATCGTGCGATAGAGCCAAGTCATAGGAAATGAGATTCCTTATGTGAGCCCTACATACGACGGAATAAGATGGGAAATGATATGGAAAGCCATGTTTGCTCTGTTATCTGGAAATTGGAAGTTCCGAATGGTTGGAATGTGATACATAACTGTATGTTCTGTAAGATATTGTTGATATTTGCCACGTGCAGATTCTGAATAGCAGGAATGGTAAAGGAGATTGTTATGTAAGAATGGTGAGTAAGAGCTCGGACGGGCCGATACCCGAAATATACGTAAGTAACGGCGACGAAGGTATGTTCGCCATCATCGGGAATCCGGGAGCCCAGGACAGGCAATAATCATACACATAAGGGAAAAGTGAACATTAGGAATTAAAGGGGCAAATTAGTAAATGTACAAAGCAGGACGTGCTACGAGAATGTCTCGAGATCTGTGAGACCTCGATTCGCCCTGAAAGATGTAATAAAGACCATATGAGAAAGCGGACGTGATTATGTCGGTATTAAGGCACCGAATTCTGCCAACGTTTCGGGGTTAAGCGTGCTAAAGTGGGAGGATGGGTGACCCCCTGGGAAGTATGCAAAATACTCTAAAGATTTAGCAGTCAGAGACAAATGAAAGGGTAGAGTAACCAAAAGGGAAATTAGCGCATGAGGAATGGTTAGAGACCCTAAACGGCCAGATAGTCACGACAATTGGTAATCTGGAAATTTTTGAAAGAAAGAAAGAACGCAGCGCCTGTGGATGAAGAAAGAGGGACCCTCCCGAAGTACTATAAAACCCCGTAAGATCAGTCGAACATTCGAGGACGAATGTTCTAAAGGGGGGGAGAATGTTATATCCCGCAATTTTGCATATTCAAAAAACAAATTGAATTGAAATAATTGTGACAAGTGAAGGACAAGGTCATATTTTGATTTTGTTCAATATATAAGTTGTTCACGGAAAATATTGGTGGGGAAATATGGGAGGAGGCCAAGGGCGAAATTGAAATTTCGGCAATTAGTTTCGGGAATTACAAATAAGATCCGTAAATTAATTGGGCTCAAGAAAGATGGAAAAAAATTGAGGCCCAAGAGTTGAGGGGTGGCCGGCCATAGTGCCAAGGCCTAAGCCCATGGAATTTAATTTTTTTTCCATGTGCTAAATATGAAAAAGGGCCATAAACTTCTTCATTTTTCAAGAACTTTCAAGAAAGAGAATGGAGAGCCAAGAACAAGGGGCCATTTCGGCCAACAGAGGGAGAAGATGAAGATCAAAAATCTTGAGCAAAAAAATTTATTTCTTTTAGTATTCCTACTAATTCAAGGGTCCTCTTCAACGTGGTATAATTGTTGAAACAAGAGAACCGCTCTTTGTCGCAAAATCACAACCCTAGCTAAGTGAGGGAGTTGAAGAACAAAGGTAAGATTTTATCATCTTTTATATGTTATGAAGGGTTTGTTTACGTTGTAGTATGTGGAAATGGATAAAATTCATGGAAATATGGATGTTGGAGTCTTGGCCGTGTGGTATGTGTGTTGTGTAGGAAGAATGAATAAATTTCTATGTAGCAATTTGATTGTTGTTAATATGTATTCTATGAGGAGAATGAGGGCTTGGTGGTTTAAATTGATGTTGGAATGATTACGGGCTGAGTTACAAGTTAATATGATCTTGGTGTCGTTTCTTTAATTGTAAGAATAATGTTGTTAAAATATGTGTTGTGGATATAGTTCATGAATTTGGAAGCAAGAAATGCATTAAAAATTTGTTTCTAGGGAAGTTGGAGAGTTTTTGGGTGGATTATGGTTTGGTGGAACGTTTGCATATTTTGTAGAATAATGGAAAATGTTCTTGAATTGTATTTGAATTAGTGAATAAACATAAAAACGTTGACGTTAGTTTGATAGTGTGAAGTTGGGATGGAAGTTGTTGAATTATGTAGAAAAGAAGACTATTTATATTATATTGTATTTTGTGATGATGGTTGATGTTGTTGGTATTGTTGGGTTGTTGTTGTTGATATTTTGGGCCGAGATGATTCTCGGGGGAGTTGAATTTACAGGGGAAATGCTACCGAAATTTCGGTAGACAATATGAATTTAAGCTTGAAACATACATTTGGCAACTATGACCAATTGTAGATTTTGGACGAAACGGGGATTGAGTTTGGACGAGCGTAAGGCGCAAGTGAGGTATGTAAAGCTATCCCTTTTCTTCTCTTTGCATGTCCTAGGTATACTAGATTCGGATTTGAGCCTCGTAGGTTATTCTGCTCATGGGAATGCGAGTCTGAATTTTTGGTACTATTCATTCAGCACAAATGAATTATAGCCCTTAAGTTTTGTTGGAAAACTGTTCAAACATCCATAACTCGTACAGACGTGATAGGCTCGCTTTGAAACCTTTATGGATGACTCCATAGAATCCAATGTTTGTAATTTATATCCGCCACCTCGACTTGACCCGAGGTGGGCCCACAAGTTCCGAAACTTCCTTCGTTTGTCTCACTTGAGCTATTTTTTGTATGATATAAAAATAAGACTTTCGTCTATGAATCTAAGACTCCGTTTGATTCGTTTCATAAGTCACTGGAATGCTCCTTAATGTGAATATCCTGATGTGAGCATGTAATTCGATATGAGGAGTCTGCTATGAGTAATCTGATATAAGTATCCGAAATAAGTATTCTGATATTCTGGATAAGCTACTTACCTTCGGTATTTTTCTAATATACGATTTTGGTATATATGAATCTATTCACCGAGTCCCTCACCGAGGGCCGGGGCACGTTGTATGTATGTGTGATGTATGATTCTGACATGTGTGATTTATATTTGGAAAGTAATAAATGTGGCATTTATATTATTGTGCGCACTTGGTGATATTGACCGCTGGACCCCTGACTGCGGTATGTCCGACATTGACAGCTGGACCCCTGACCGCGGTATGCCGGATTTGTGATATTGACCGCTGGACTCCTGACCGCGGTATCTGCGACATTGACCGCTGGACCCCTGACCGCGGTATGTCGGGTTTGGGATGCTAACCGCTGGACACTTGGTCGCGGTATGTGTGATAGTGAGCGCTGGACTTTTGGCCGCGGTAATTGTGTTTTCGATTTTCTGTGTGTATGAGACGGAAATGTTTTTCAAAGTAATGCAAAGTATTTTGGCATTTTGATTGCCGTATTTGTCTTCCGGAACCTCTTATGTATGATTGTACGTCAGATGCAACACTTTGGTATTCTGGTTATTGTGCTCACCTTCTGTACATTTTACTTCGGTTATGGCTTCGTTTTCTGTGTTTCATGCCTTACATGCTCAGTACATATTCCGTACTGACCCCCTTTCTTCGGGGGCTGCGTTTCATGCCGCGCAGGTACTCCCAGATGAGTTGAAGATATTATGGAAGATGTTCCAGCGAGGATGGCAAGCTCCATTTGCTCCCGGAGAACTGCCGAGTTAGAATATATGTGTTAAAGGTTCTGTTAATGTTAGAGACTTTGCAGACAGAGTCGTGGGTATGGTATGTCGGTTTAGTAAGCGGCTCCATCAACCGATATGTCGTTTCGTATCACGTTATAAAGTCCGTATGATTACAGATTGGTTTGACTTCAAAGCTACAATATAGATATATGTTTCAGCAAGTTTTACTATGTATTACATTCTATTTGATTAAAAGTCCGGAAAGATTATGTACGAAATGAAAGTCTGTGGGTTCGCTCGGCTCCGGATATGGGGTTGAGTGCCCATCATACCCTAGTGAGATTAGGGTGTGACAAAGTGGTATCAGAGCAGGTCTGTCCTAGGGGTTGTCTGCAAAGTCGTGTCCGGTATAGTCCTGTTTATGGTATGTAGCGCGCCACACTTATAAACAGGAGGCTACGGGGCATCTAGGGATTGTCGACCTTCTTTTCTGTCTCAGATCGTGCGATAGAGCCAAGTCATAGGAAATGAGATTCCTTATGTGAGCCCTACATACGACGGAATAAGATGGGAAATGATATGGAAAGCCATGTTTGCTCTGTTAACTGGAAATTGGAAGTTCCGAATGGGTGGAATGTGATACATAACTATATGTTATGTAAGATATTGTTGAAATTTGCCACGTGCAGATTCTGAATAGCAGGAATGGTAAAGGAGATTGTTATGTAAGAATGGTGAGTAAGAGCTCGGACGGGCCGATACCCGAAATATACGTAAGTAACGGCGACGAAGGTATGTTCGC
>NC_083345.1:74189374-74264671 GCF_019175385.1 Lycium barbarum
CTCAGTAATCTGTTCTTGAGACATTGTTACATAGCTTACATTATTTGTTGTCTTGTCTCACAATACATCAATGAAACAGGAGGGGATATCAAATGAGGAACAACTTGTAACTGACTGTCAGTTTTAATAGAAATAATGCATGCTAACTTACTTCATAAACATCATCATCATATCATGTATGCATATATATATGTATAAGCTTCCCGACCATATAGGTACGGTGTGATCATCATTATCCCGCGTCCAGGCCTCCCGCGTCTGGGGTAACCATCTCATGTCGCCCAGTAGTGGTCTCTGCCCATGCCATCTAGACATGGTGTATACGCTGCCCGCCTTAGCAGTGTCTGACTGGCCATATAGGCGCGGTGTAATATCATCATCATGTACTCATCATAATGCATGCATAGAGACTCAAAGACAACTATACTTTATCGGGGTGACTTAAGGTCGTGAACCCCCAATTCCGTTATGGAGCATTCATAAGCATTCTGCCTCACCTTGAAGGATTTAAACATATAAGATGAGTGTATACAATGAACAACATCAATGGATCATAGTTAGAATCATTAGCTAGAGGATCTTTAGACTTAACTCATCATCATCACTATCTAGCTCATAACATGTCTCGTTTCTCTACCTCATGTGAAGCTCTTTATAATCATAGACTCATAATTGTCGGAATGTAAGAAAGTCATAAGAAAATAGGAGAATTCATGCCATTGGAGTCATGCCTTAGAAGGAAAGGACTAGCCTTACATACTTTTTCGTTTAGCTATTCTATCGCTTGATCATTCTCCTTCAACGCTCCCGTTTCTACCTTCAAGAGAGTTTGTATTAACGTTAGCCAATCGATTACATGAACATGTTTCAACTAAAGCTAGAGAAAATTTGGCAGCATTTCCTTTGTTTATACAACTTTCCCCATATTACATATAAACTGTCAAACATCTATAATTACATTCACAACATCATAATCAATAATCTTCATACACCTACATTATCCACATTCCACAATTTCACTTCCATTCATCCATAATCATGGTCATAGTACACTAATACGTTTCTTCACATATAATGCTTATATCATGTTCTTAATGTCATTTATAGCATACTTATAATCACAACATATCAAGAATCATAACTCATTTCAAACTACTACTAAAAAATGCCACTATCCTCACATTCATGACCCAATTTCTATCTCCTTCTACAATCCAAGTCTTTCAACCTCTCAATACCTTAAACAACATAGAATGATCATAAAACTTACCTTAGATAGTGTGGGAATGAGCCTTGAGTGGAAATACTTCACTTGAGCCAAAACCCTAGTTCACTTCCAATGGGATTCCATGACTTGGATAAACTCTAATGAGTTTCTTACACTTGATTTTCTTGGTTTGATGAAGTTGATCATAAATTTATCTTGTGTTCTTGTGGAAGAAATGTGGAGATCTTTCTAGAGAGTTCTTGAAGTGGTGTGAGAAAATGAAATGAAATAAATGAGGTTGTGGTCCCTTATATCAATTTTAAAATCTGTCCCGACTCGGTTTCACAGACTAACATACGGTCCGTATCTTTTATATGGACCGTATGTCTGGCCGTATCTTTGGTCCAATGGAAGTCCCATTCTGGGCAGAACATACGGCCAGTATGTTGGGCCGTATAATGCCCAGCTTTTCTGAACTCTTTCTCGTCGACTCGTTTGATCTCCAATCCTTATGGAACCTTCTTAACACTTGTTTAACACTTCATTAACAATCTAAAGGATATTATAACTCTTCTCCAAGACATCCTTAAGTCATCATTAATTCGGTACTGGTAAATCTTATCCGACACATAACGTATACCTTGCCTTTCTTGGAAAACTTTCTTCTCTTGCCTCAAATGTCTTTGAAATTTCAATTAGGGTCATCAACTGCTATTTCTTACTTATTGAGACATCGTATACTTCGTACCCTTCGTTAATCTAGCCACTGTACATTAACAAAAAAATTTCCGAGGTGTAACATGAAGGATAGGTTGACATCGGCTCTAGTCCTCACACTTCCAGAAGGATCAGAGGGCTATGTTGTTTATTGTGATGCTTCAGGTGTTGGGTTAGGTTATGTGTTGATGCAACATAGTAAAGTTATTGCCTACACCTCAATGCAGTTGTAGAAACACAAGAAAAACTACCCAACTCATGACCTAGAGTTGGCTGCAGTTATTCATGCACTAAAGATGTGGAGACATTATTTATATGCTGTACATGTGGATATTTATACAGATCACAAGAGTCACCAATATATTTTCAAACAGAAGGAATTGAATTTACGACAAAGGCGGTGGTTAGAGCTATTGAAAGACTATGATGTGAGTATTGTATACCATCCTGGTAAGGCGAATGTAGTAGTTGATGCTCTTAGCAGTTTAGGTAATGTTCAGCCAGAGAAGAGGGAGTTAGTTCATGAGCTTCGACAGCTAGCCAGCCTAGGAGTTCGCTTAATGGAGTCAGGCAGTACGGGAGTCATTGTCCAGAACCCAGCTATGTCGTCCTTAGTAAAGGAGGTAAAGAAGCGCCAATATGAATACCCCATGTTAGTTCATTATAGGAATGCACTTCCTCAGAAGAAGAAGTCCACATTTGCGGTTCCTGGAGATGGAGTTCTCAGGTATCAAGATAGAGTATGTGTTCTTGATGCTACAGGGTTACGTCAATAAATTTTGGAGGAAGCTCACTATTCCTATTATTCTGTTCAGTTGGGAGCAATAAAAATGTATCATCACCTCAAATCCATTTATTGGTGGAATGGAATGAAGAAAGATATAGCGGAGTTCGTAGCTCAATGTCCCAATTGCCAGCAGGTGAAAACCGAGCATCAGAAGCTGGGGGATTACTGCAAGCCATAGAGATTCTGACTTAGAAATGGGAAATGATTAACATGGATTTCATTACAGGCTTACCCCATTCGCAGCATAAGTACGATTCTGTATGGGTATTGTGGATAGACTCACAAAATCCGCTCATTTCCTACTAGTCAGAACTACGTACTCAGCAGAAGATTATGCAAAGTTGTATATTAAGGAGGTAGTGTGACTTCATGGTGTTCCAGTATCCATTATCACTGATAGAGGAGCACAATTTACAACTAATTTTTGGAAGTCTTTTCAAGAAAGTCTGGGAACTCAGGAAAGACTTAGCACAGCATTTCATCCACAGACTGATGGGCAAGCCGAGCGTACTATTCAGACCCCTAAAGATATGTTAAGGGAATGTGTGCTATATTTTAGAGGTAATTGGGATGATCATTTGCCGCTTATTGAGTTTGCGTACAACAATAGTTACCACTCTAGTATTCAAATGGACCCATATGAAGCTCTATACGGGAGGAAATGTAGATCACCAATTGGATGGTTTGATGTAGGGGAAACAAAGCTAGTGGGCCCATACTTGATCCAACAGGCGGTAGAGAAGGTCAAGCCTATTCAAGATCGATTATTAACATCCCAAAGTCGTCAAAAATCCTATGCAGACAATCGTCGATGAGGCTTGGAATTCCAAGTTAAAGATTGGGTATTCTTGAAAGTATTGCTGATGAAAGGTGTAATGAGATTTGGCAAGAAGGGAAAGCTTAGTCCCCGGTATATCAGGCCCTACAAGATTGTGCGCAAGGTAGGCCAAGTAGTTTATAACTTAGATCTGCCTTAGGATTTGGAGTCAGTCCACCAAGTTTTTCATGTGTCAATGCTTCCGAAGTGCGTGGGAGATCCTTCCCGAATTATGCCTATAGAAGAT
The DNA here is from genome assembly GCF_019175385.1 of Lycium barbarum. NCBI lineage: Eukaryota > Viridiplantae > Streptophyta > Magnoliopsida > Solanales > Solanaceae > Lycium > Lycium barbarum. The sequence continues at coordinate 74,193,150 of NC_083345.1, forward strand.
TTCAAAGTTACTGAGAAATTGTCTTATGAAGAAGTACCCATTGCTATTCTAGATAGGCAGCTTCGGAGACTCAGAACAAAAGACGTAGCTTCAGTTAAAGTACCGTGGAGAAACAATAATAGGGAAGAAATGTTTTGGGAAGTTGAGGAAGATATGAAGTCCAACTACCCACATTTTTTTCCACTCCCAGAAGAGCTCCATCCAGAGACACCATTATCATCAAGTATGTGACGCTTCTTTGAGTGATTTCTTGGTCATGTGTGGCCAATATGGATATTGATGTTGTAGCCCTGTGAGGCACTGTATATCTAGGATGTTGCGACAGGATGGTAGTGGTAAAATTACAAGGGAAGCTCTAGTGGAATTTTTCGTAGCATTCTTAAGAGCTTAACATTCGAGGACGAATGTTTTTAAAGGGGGGTAAAATGTTACACCTCAAAAACATTTCGGGTCGTCTGCGTTGTAAGTAAACTAACGTTAGCTCGGAGAGGTCATGGAACCCTTATAAGGTTAAGGAATACTCTTAACAAGTGTTAAGCAAGTGTCTAAAGTTTCCGGGATCAAGCAAATTCAAGAAAATAAGTTTGACGAAAATTTGGAAAAAGTTGGCAGAATTTTAGACAAAACATTTCGGTCAACTTTAGAGGGGTATATCTCCTAGTATATCAGGAGTTTTGAAGTGAAACAAAATCCTAAATTGATGTTCAGGAAGTCTAATTTTCAATGCAACAAATCGTTCCTCATAACGACATCGAAGAAGGGAGTTATGGGCATTTCAAGATAAGCCTCCAAGCTGCAAAAAGGCTCCCCGCGGGCCCCACTTGAAAAATTGGTGGAACCGACTCCCCTTTTTTCATCATTTACACTTCTTTTGAGTTCTAAACACATCCATAAACTTCTCTTAAACACTTATAACCCCTTAAATCAAGAACTCAACAAGATTACACCAAATTAGTTCATGAAAAGTGATTGTTCTTGTTTCTACTTGATGTTGTGGTGAGTTTGGTTTTGAAAAACGTTGGTGTGGCTAAAGTTCTTCAAGTATAAGGTGTGTTCTTCATCCTATCTCTTATGTTGAGTTGATAAGGTTTAGCAAGTCTTAAAAGTGAAAATAGTTATGGAGGAAAGGTTATAAAGTGTTGTGTTGTAGCTGTTGAGTTTATGGACTATTTTGAGCATGTGGTAGCCATGTTGTTGGGATAATTTACATGTATATGGATGGTATCTAAGGTTTTTGTTGTGTTGATAAGATTATGCTCCTTTATTAGGAAGAAAGGAGGTGTATATTGTTATTGTATGTTGATAAACATCGAGTATGATGTTTTATGGAATATTTTGGTATTGATGATGATGTTGTTGGTGTTAGTGTTGTTGTTGTTTTAGTGGTTGTTAGTAATGTGATTTTGGGCTAGGGATATAAGCAGGGGAGATGTTGCCCGAATTTTGGTAGATTCTAAAGGGGCTTAATTTGAAGACATAAGATAAGCAAATGGTGATAAGCCTAATAGTATATGAATTCTCTTGCATGTAGATTTACGAGCTTGGAAGGATAACGTTAAGTAATAGGAGACCAAAAAGGTATGTAAGGCTAAACCCTTTCTTTCTAAAGGCATGACTATTTTCTTATGAACTCATTCATGTTTTCCATAACATCCTTATCCCAAAAAAGCTAGAAGTTCATGATTCTCAAAGTTCTTATGATGCTAAAGATAGATGTTTTCTAATATGATTAATAATGATGAGGACGACCCATTTCTAGAAATTCCAAGGCTTATGATTCTGATGCTATCATGAGATTGTTGAGCTTATTTCATGGATTTCTTGATTTTATTCATTGTTGTTGATCTCACCTTATAATAATTGTTCCTCCAAGGTGAGATATAGCGATGATGATTGTTCCATAACATAAATCGGAGGTTACTGACCTTACATCACTCCGATAAAGTTGTAGCTTTTAATTTGTCTCTCATGCATGCTTGATATATACATATGTATGTATTTTAATAATATAGTGCCTACATGGCCGGGTAGACACTACTACTAGTGGGCGGCTTATGGATAATAATAATAACACCGTGCCTATACGGCCGGGCAGACACCACTAGTGAGAGGCGTGAGATGATTACCTCAGTTGCGGGAGGCCCGGACATGGGGTAATGGTGATAACACCGTGCCTATATGGCCGGGAAATTTACTTGTATATATTTATGGTGCTGTTTTAAAAGATAAAGTTAGCAAGCATTGTATTCGCCTTATGAGGCAATCAGATGTACAGGTTGTCTTTATTTCATGTTATGTTCGATAACTTGTGTTATCTTATTATTCATGCCTTACATACTTAGTAAATTGTTCATACTGATGTCCTTTCTTGTGGACGCTGCGTTCATGCCCGCAGGTAGACAGGTAGAAGATCTGATCCTTAGGAGATTCATTAGCGGAATCTCAGAAATGCTTCAGTTGTTCTGGAGCTGCAGTCTTTTTGTACTTCTCTTTCGTATATACATACTTGGGCATGGCGGAGTCCTGCCCCATCTGTATGGATTCATGTATTCTATGTAGAGGCTCGTAGACGGATATGTGTAGCTAGAAGTCCCGTATCTTTATCAGTTCATATTATTGTATTATATTTTGGAAGCCTTTTTGGCCTATGTTTATGGTCATAGTTATTGATGATTATACAACGATGTGTATTTATCTAGGTGACATATGCCTTTACAAATTATGATACCCATGATCTGTCTTTGTGGTCCACCTAGAAATGATTATGAGATGTATGTTCAGAGGTGCTCGTTGGGTTAGCTCCGAGAGCCTTTCATGACCCTCGAGTTGGGTCGTGACAAAAGGGTGAGTTTGCGTGCCACGTATGGGTGATTTGATTAAGACTATTCTGACAGAGGCTCACAGTTCAAGGTATTCTATTCATCCTGGCGCTACTAAGATGTATCGCAATTTGAGACAACACTACTGCTAGACGAGGATGAAGCGGGATATAGTGAAGTTCGTTACTCAGTGTTTGAATTTCCAGCAGGTAAAGTATGAACATCAGAAACCTAGGGGTACACTTCAGAGGATGCCCATTCCTAAGTGGAAGTGGGAAAGAATAGCAATGGATTTCATTGTTGTTCTTCCGAAGACATTGGGGAAGTTTCAATCTATCTGGGTTATTGTTGACAGGTTGACTAAGTCTGCCCACTTTTTTCCGGTGCGAATAACTTATGACGTGGAGAAACTAGCCAAGTTCTACATTTGTGAGGTGGTTAGGCTACATGGGGTTCCTATCTCTATCGTGTCCGACAGGGACACAACTTTCACATCTCGATTTTAGGAACATTTGCATGAGGAATTGGGTACTAGGTTGGACCTTTAGTACAGCTTTCCACCCTCAGACTGACGGGCAGTCCGAGCAGACTATTCAGGTTCTTGAAGATATGCTTTGGGCTTGTGTTACATACTTTAGTGGTCATTAGGATCAGTTCTTGCCATTGGCCGAATTTGCATATAATAATAGCTACCACTCGAGCATTGACATGGCTCTATTTGAGGAGTTGTATGGGAGGAGGTGTAGGTCTTCTAGGGTGGTTTAATGCGTTTGAGGTGAGACCTTGGAGTACGGACCTTCTAAGAGAGTCCTTAGAGAAGGTGAAGGTGATTCAAGCTAAACTTCTGGCCACACAGAGTAGGCAAAAAGAGTATTCAGACCGTAAGGTCCGACATCTTGAGTTTGGAGAGGGAGAACAAGTGTTGTTGAAAGTATCACCCATGAAGGGTGTGATGAAGTTTGGGAAGAAGGGCAAGCTTAGCCCGATGTACATTGGGCCGTTTGAGATTCTCAAGCATGTGGGGGAGGTAGCGTATGAGTTGGGTTTACCTCTGGGTCTATCAGGCGTTCATCCGACATGTCACATTTCGATGTTGAAGAGGTACCACGGCGATGGTTCGTACATAATCCGTTGGTATTTGATTTTTCTAGATGAGAACTTGACATATCAGGAAGATCCTGTTGCTATCTTAGATAGGGATGTTCGCAAGTTGAGGTCCAAGGAAATAGCCTCCGTGAAAGTTCAGTGGAAGAATCTCTCGGTGGAAGAAGCTACTTGGGTAACAGAATCGGATATGCGTAGCAAGTATCCTCGGCTTTTTGCCGAGTCAGGTAACTTTTCTTAGATTCCTCATCTTTGTCCGTTCGGCGACGAATGGTGTTTTAATTGGAATCTAGTGTAACGACCCTCCCGATCGCAATGGGAATTATTCGATCACCCAACCAAATAGAACGTTCCTAAGGGTAGAATGAGCTAATAGAAACTCGATTATATAAGTCAAAGAATAAAAAACTTGACTTGTTTGTGATTGTTGTTTGATTGTGTTGAGTCCAACGGGGGGGGGGGGGGGTAAGGGGGTACCAAAGGAAATTAGAACTCCGTTGGGAATTCCGAGGCCACGGGTGAGTTCATATGGTGTTTTTATGTCTATATACATGTTTTGTTTTTGTTTGTGAGGCCTCGGATGAAATGTTGGGTGGTGGAGTTGAATAACTATGAAATTTGTGAGCTCACTGGTTCATTGGTAGCCGCTGCGGCGGAAGTATCACCGCCATGGCGGGACCGCTGTAGCGGCTAGCTTCTCGCCTCAGCGGTGAGTCAAAATTCGTTGTGTCTGCTGTGGTGGGCACTGGACCGCTATGGCGATATTGCTATAACATGATCTAGGCCCGCCATTGCGGAGGTCAGGTTTAGTGTGGTCCGTTATAGCGAGCACTTGGCCGTTATAGCGAGACTGCTGCAACGGTCAACGGGAACAGAAAGTCGGCTTTTAAACACTTAGTTTCAAATTCTTTATTCATAAAACTCCAAAATAGTTCCCTACAAGCACCTAGGGAAAATTTCCAAGCTAGGGCAAGAATAACATTGAGAGGTAAGTCTCAACCATTCCTTCCATCATTATGCTATCATATTCATAATTATCACCCTTTTTATGGGTCTATAATAGTGAATTAGAACTAGTAACCCTAGAACCTAATAGACCTTCTATAGTTGATTAGTTATGATTGTTAGCTTGTGTTTATCTTCTAATGGCTTAGGTTATCACCTTTTAATCAAGAATTGAACCATTAGACTCATGAACTAAGTAAATTGAGACTTCGGGTTTCATAAAAATTGTAGCTTGACCATGCAAACTGCTTGTAATAGATGTTTTGATTGAATAGCCTTATAAATTGATAATTGGTGGTTTGTAGGACAAATGTTAGGTTGATTTACACCTAGAAATAATTCACCCATTGAATTAGGGCTTGAGGGAAGGGTGTTCTTGAAATTGATTTCGTGATTAGAGTAATTATGACTTATTGAGCATTCTAATTGCTAGACTTTGAGCATTCCGAGGGTTTACGGAAGGGAAAGGCGATGGCGGAGTAATCTGCATTGTCCCAGCTCTACATTTGAGGTAGGTTACGGTCTACTTGAGTTAGACTTTAATTAGTTGATTGTATGTGTTGTGAAATTGATAGGAGAAAGCATGTCTGGTCTTCACATATAATTGTGTGCAGTTGACCTTCCTATATGTTGTTGTTTAAGTGATTATGTGGGCTTCGTGCCACTATTCATTATGTTGAGACTTACAAGTTGATGGTGTTATGATGAGAAGCTATTATGATCTTCTTAGTTGAATTGAGATACGAATGATAATTTGATTATTGACAATAATCTGACATTAGACGCGGATATATATGCATATATGAAAAGGCTCATATGACTGGGGGTGAGGATGAATCCTAGATATAAACATGCACATTTGATCGGGGGTGAGGATATGGCCTAGTGGTGAGCTCGGGTCCGAGGAGTGAGTCCGGAATGAGTGGTACATGGACACCATGGGTCCCCTGTAGGTCATGACTACTGAGCAATGACATCAGTTAGCATGTGTTTACAACGTGTATATGGTTATTATTGGTAGACTTATTCCGTTGTTTGCTTCAGTTGATCTAACGGTTGATATCATTGGGTGACTTGATTTCTATTATCCTTGGTTGACTTGTTGTTGGGTTATTTGATTATGTGTTGTTGGATGGCTGTCACGACCCAACTGGAGGGCCGTGACGGGCACCCGGTGCTAACCCACCCGGGCACCTTTTATCATACTTTCACATTTACATTTAGGGGAGCAACATATTTAAATCATACTTTCCATCATTATTCATACCAATTCCATTCGGCCACAATACATATATCATCATCAATAACAATGCCCATATAAAAGTACATAAGCCGACGAGGCTAACAAAATGACATCCAAAATATAGGCCGACAAGGCCGAACACATCTAACCTATATACACATGTCTACGAGCCTCTAAGGAGAGTATGTCATATCATATAGGCGGGACAGGACCCCACTATGCCCATAAATATGTACACCAAAGAATAAATACCAAAATTTGTAGCTCCGAATCAAATAGAGCTCCGCTATGTAGTCCCTGATAAATAAAGCTATGGATCAAGCCTGTCTCCCTGGCCACCTGCGGGCATGGCGCAGCGTCCACAACAAAAGGACATCAGTACGAAGAATGTACTGAGTATGTAAAGCATGATCAACATCATTATGAATGCATAATAGACAACATAAGAGATAGCATAGGATGGGAGATAGTAGTATCATCGTCATAAACACTTACTTGCTTTTCATAGGGACTTTCCATTTGTAATGCGTGATTTTGTACATACATCCATAGCTGTATCCGTATTCATATCCATACCCATTTTCGTATTCATTCTCGTATTCATAGCATATTCGTATTTATACTCATATTTATATCGTATACCTATCCATATCATGTACGTAGCATACCCGACCATGAAGGTTTGGTGGTTTCACATACCTGGCCATGAAAAGGCTTGGTGTCATACATACCTGGCCCTACCAAGGCTCAGTGTTATACATACCTGGCCCTACCAAGTCTCAGTGTTTTCCGTACCCAACTGCAGTGGTGCATGCAATACATATATATTCTACCCGGCCATATAAGCTCGGGGTTTTATAATAGTCATACATAGGCACATATACATAAATGCTCATAAGCATCTTTAGCATCATTACTAACGTCGTTCATTACATCTATGCTTAAAGGATTACTCATCATATGAGGAATTTAGTACAATCGTAACATATCGAGAATCATGAGCTTAGTAGCTTTTGAAGATGACATCATTTGGAGGACATCATAGGCTTATAGAAGATTAGATTTTTGGCCAAAGAACCATGCCTTATGAAAGAAGGGTCAGCCTTACATACCTTTTCGTTCAACTATTCTATCACTTGCACATTCTCCTTCAATGCTCGCGTTTCTACCTTCATTAGAGTTATACTATCATTAGAAAATCGATAGCTTAGCATACAAGACTAAAGCATAGAGAAAATTTGACAACATCTCCTTTATTTATACGACTTCCTCCATATCATACATCAACTCCCAAACATTCAATAATATATTCACAACACCATAACAATAGTCTTTATTGCACCTACATTATCCTTACTCCTCAATTCACTTCCAATCATCCATATCTATGGTCATAGCACACTATTACATTCACTCATATACAATGTTTACCCCATGTTCTCAATATCATTTATAACATGATTATAATCATAACATATCAAGAATCATTACTCAATCCAAGCTACTATTCAAAAATGACACTATTCCCACATTCATGACCCATTTAATATATCCATTCTAGAATCCAAGTGTTTCAACTTCTCAATACCTTAAACAACATGGAAATACCATAAAACATACCTTAGATGTTGTAGGAATATGCCTTGGGTGGAAATACTTCACTTGAGCCAAAACCCTAGTTCACCTCCAATGAAATTTCTTGACTTGGATGATCTTTAATGAGTTTCTTACTCTTGGTTTTCTTAGTTTGATGAAGTTGATCATAAATTTCTCTTGAGTTCTTATGGATGAAGAGTGGAGAGGGTTCTTGAAGTGTTGGGTGAAAATGAAATGAAATAATGAACTCGGTCCCTTTTTAATAACTTAGAAATCTGATCCGTCGAGAAATTATACGGACACTTATACGGTATGTATAAACTTATACGGTCCGTATAAGTGACCGTGAAATAACCCCTTCAACATCTCGCTTCTGTGACCATTATACGGCACATTATACGGTATGTATAAGTGGCCGTATAATCCCATCAGTGAGGGACCTTCACTGTGATGATTCTGCGGACCATTATACGAACCGTATAACATTATACGGACCGTATAATCGGCCATGGAACCCATCTTTTCTCTGATCTTGTTCTCGTCACTTCGTTTGATCTCCAACCCTTATGGAACCTTCTTGATACTTGTTTAACACCTCATTCACGATCTAAGGGACATTATTATTCTTATCCAAGACACTATTAAATCATCATTAACTTGTTACTCGTAAATCCTTTCCGATACACATCGTATGCCTTGCCCTCTCTTGGCAAACTTTCTCCTCTTACTCCGAATGTCTTTGAAATCTTAAGTAGGGTCATCAAATGTCATTCCTTACTTATTGAAATACTGTATACTTCGTGCCCTTCGTTATTCTATTCACTGTGCATCAACAGGGAATATTTCGAGGTGTAACATTCTCCCCCCCTTAAGAACATTCGTTCTCTAATGTTAAGTCCTCGGGGATTCTATAAAAAAAATTGCCAGAGTTTCCCCTGTAATATAGCACTACCACGCTGTCACAACAGCCCATAATAACAATGCCTCACAGGGCCACAACATAATAGCAATAGAGTTTGGCCACACACGGCCCAAATGCATAAAAAGGAAAACATACATACCTTATGATCTTGATGTCTCATCTTAGATCTCTTCTAGGGGATGAAATAAGTGCGGGTACTTGGATTTCATAATTTCATCCGCTTCCCATGTCATTTCTTCTCAGTTATTGTTTCTCCACAAAAAATTAACTGAGGCCACTTCTTTGGTTCTAAGCCTCCGTACTTGCCTATCTAATATGACAATGGGTACCTCTTCATAAGTCAACTTTTCTGTCACTTGAACATCACTTACTGGCACGATCCTAGTAGGATCTCCGACACATTTACGAAGCATCAGGACATGGAAAACTGGGTGAATTGACTCCAAATCAGGAGGTAGATCTAATTCATAAGCCACTTTACCTACTTTGCGCATAATATCATAAGGCCCAATGTACCGGGGACTAGCTTCCCCTTTTTTCCAAATCTCATTGCACCCTTCATTGGTGACACTTTTAAGAATACCCAATCTTTCACTTGGAACTCTAAGTCCCTTCGACGATTATCTGGATAGGACTTTTGATGACTTTGGGCTGCTAATAACCGATCTTGTATGAGGTTAAATTTCTCTATGGCTTGCTGGACCAAGTCTGGCCCTCTCAATTTAGTCTCTCCTACCTCGAACTACCCAATTGGGGATCTACACTTTCGCCCATATAAAGCCTCATACGGTGCCATTTGGATGCTAGAATGATAACTATTATTATAAGCAAATTCAATAAGCGGTAAGTGATCATCCCAATTACCTCTAAAATCTATCATTCATGCCCGTAACATATCCTTAAGAGTCTGAATGGTACGTTCAGCTTGTCAACCAGTCTGCGGGTGAAATATCGTGCTAAGGCTCACTTGAGTCCCCAAACCTTCTTGGAAGTACTTCCAAAAATTAGCTATAAACTGAGTTCCTCTATCAGAGATAATAGATACTGGAACACCATGGAGTCGCACTATCTCTTTAACATAAAGCTTTGCATAATCTTCTACCACATATGTAGTTCTAACTGGTAAGAAATGAGCTGACTTTGTGAGTCTATCCACAATCACCCATATAGAATCATACTTACGTTGAGAACGGGGTAAGCCTGTAATGAAGTCCATGTTAATTACTTCCCACTTCCAAGTTGGAATTTATATATCTTGAAACAATCCGCCCGGCTTTTGGTGCTCGATTTTCACTTGTCGACAGTTGGGACATTGAGCTACGAATTTCGCTATATCTTTCTTCATCCCATTCCACCAATATATATATTTAAGATCATGGTACATTTTCGTTGCTCCGGGGTGGACAGAATAACGGGAACAATGAGCTTCTCTCAATATTTGGTGGCGTAAAACTGCCACATCAGGAACACATAATCTGCCTTGGCATGGAATAAATCCATCTCTTGAGATCTCAAACGATGACTTCTCCTTCTGAGGGAGTGTATCTCTGTAATGCATTAGCATGGGATCTTCGTATTTTCGCTCTTTCACTTCCAGTACTAGCGACGAGACTGCTGAATTCTGAATGGTAGTTCCCCTGCTACCTGAGTCCACTACTCGAACTCCTAGGCTAGCTAACTGCTGGAGCTCACGAGCCATTTCTCTTTTCTCTGGTCGAACATCACACAAACTTCCCATGGATCTACGGCTAAGAGCATCAGCCACAACATTTGCCTTTCTAGGGTGATATAGGATATCAGCATCATAATCTTTTAGCAATTCCAACCATCGTCGTTGCCGCAAATTCAACTCATTTTGCTTGAAGATATACTAAAGGCTCTTATGATCTGTGTAAATATCTACATGAACACCATACAAGTAATGTCTCCATATCTTTAATGCATGAATCACTGGCAGCCAATTCAAGGTCATGGGTTGGTTAATTTTTCTCATACTTTCGTAATTGCCTTGAAGCATATGCAATCACCTTATCATGTTGCATCAACACACAGCCTAGCCCAATGCCTGAAGCATCGCAGTAAAAAACATAACCTTCCAATCCCTCTGGAAGTGTCAGGACTCGGGTAGAAGTCAATCTATCTTTTAGCTCCTGGAAACTACGTTCACAAGCATCTGTCCATTGAAACTTTGCTGATTTCTGGGTCAGCTTTGTGAGTAGTACAGAAATAGAAGAAAAACCTTCAACAAATCTCCTGTAATAACCTGCTAAGCCCAGAAAGCTACGAACCTCTGTAGGAGTTGGGGGCCTTGGCCAAGTCTTCACGGCCTCAACCTTTTGGCTATCTACCCGAATAACATCGGCTGAAACAATGTGCCCCAGAAATGTCACTGAGTTCAACCAAAACTCACACTTAGAAAAATTGGCGAATAACTCTCGAGTTTGAAGAACTCTAAGGACAGTATGCAAATGATCCGCGTGTTCTGCTTGGGATCTAGAATACACCAAGTTGTCATCGATGAATACAATCACAAATAGATCTAGGAAGGGTCTGAACACATTGTTCATCAAATCCATAAATATTGCTGGTGCATTAGTTAGCCCAAATGACATTACCCAAAACTCAAACTGGCCATATCTTATTCTGAAGGATGTCTTAGGGATATCTTTCTCCCTAACTCTCACTTGATGATACCCGGACCTCAAATCTATCTTTGAAAAGCATTTGGCGCCTTGTTATTGGTCAAATAAGTCATCAATACTCGGAAAAGGATATTTATTCTTAATCGTCACCTTATTCAATTGCCGATAGTCAATGCACATTCATAAGGAGCCATCATTCTTTTAGACAAACAATACGGGTGCTCCCCACGAGGATGAACTAGGTGGGCCATCCTTCAACTCTTTCAATTCTGCGTGGGCCATTCTATAAGGAGGAATAGATATAGGCTTGGTGTCTGGCAACACATCAATAGCAAAATCAATCTCCCGCTCGTGAGGGAGGCCTATAAGCTCTTCCGGGAATACATCCAGAAACTCATTCACTGCTGGAACTTACTGAAGAGTCGACAGTTCAGCTTCTACATCTTGAACCTGAACTAGATGATAAATGCAACCTTTTGTGATCATTTTCCTTGCCTTTAGATAGCAAATAAACCTACCTTTTGGTGACGAAGTATTCCCTTTCAATTCTAAAACTGGTTCTCCCGGAAATTGGAAGCGAACCATTTTCATTCTACAATCAACATTGGCATAGCAAGAAGCCAACCAATCCATGCCCATAATAACATCAAAATCCACCATTTTTAACTCATGCAAGTCAATCACAGTACGATGGTCACAAATCACAACTATGCAGTTTCTATATACTCGGCTAGCTATTACCGATTCACCAACGGGTGTAGACACCTCAAAAGGTTTGATCGACTCCGGTTTGACTCTAAACTGACTCGCGACATATGGGGTAACATATGACAATGTGGAATCCGGATCTATAAAAGCATATACATCATGAGAAAATACTGATAATATACCTGTGACAACATCAGGAGAAGACTCAAGATCTTGTCGTCCAGCCAAAGAATAAATACGGTGCTGAGGACCGCTAGAATCGGGGACTCTCCCTCTGCCTCTACCATGGCCGACTGGCATATGTGAACCTGGCCCCATAGGGCGTACAGATGATGAAGATCCGGCTACCGACACTGAAGACTGGGTCCTACCTCTACCACCAACTGAGGGGCAATCACGCATAATATGGCCTGACCGACCACATGAATAGCAACCCTCTGAACCCGATTGGCACTTAACCCAATGTAACTTCCCATACTGGGAAAATTGTGGCACAGGTGGCCTCGTCTAACCTGAATCGCCTCTGAACTGCGAACCGAAAAAACTCTGACTCGGCCCGGAATGAATGGACCTATCAAATCTCTGGCCTGAAAATCGTGGAGGTGCACTAGTCATAGAATGTCCTGAATGCCTAGAAAATTAATGTCTGTGCCCGCCTCTATACTCACTCATCGGACATAAAGATCTAGCCCTCTTGTAATACCCTCTATCATGCTCACGTTCAGTTCTTTGTTGTCGTAGGCTTTCTTCTAAATTTTGACCATGGGCCTGAATGCGTGAAAGTATCCATATTGTCCTGAATGGACGCAGTCAAGCACCTATCCATCAAAGGTGGCCCTAGGCCTTTCACAAATTTGTGCACTCGGTCACCCATATCCGCTACCATGGCCGAAGCATACCTAGCCAAAGAATTGAAGCGGAGACTATACTCTAAAGCACTCAGGCTTCCTTGCCTCAAATTCAAGAACTTATCGGTTCTAGCTTGCCGAACTTCTGGAGGAAAATAATATCGGAGGAAGGCATCTACAAATTCTTGCCATACCGGGGGAGGCGCATTGGCTCCCCGTGAAGCCATCCAAACTGTGTACCAATGAACCGCAACATCCCTCAATCTACAAGATGCTAACTCTACCGATTCGGTGTCCGAAGCTTGTATCAACCGAATCGTCCTCAACATTCCATCAAAAATATTATGAGGGTCCTCATCCGGCTTTGATCCAAAGAATTTCGGAGGGTTCAAGCTAATAAAATCACGGGCCCTTGCACTAACAGCCCTATCACCTTGCCCTGTACTTTGCCGTTGAGTCTGGGCAGCAACCAATTGAGTAAGCAAATGAATGGCCTCTTTTACATCTTAGCCTGAAGCATCCGGTGGAGGAGCTGGAGGTGCTGGAGCTGGGGATGAGGCTCCCTCACGCTCCTCAAAAATAGGCACTGAATGGGAGGACTGAGATTGAGCCGCATTCTAGGACTCACTTTCCTCTACAACCGTTGGCGGTGCTCTTTCAGCCCGCTTTTCTGCCACTGTCTTGCCCTTTTGGGCTGCCGTATCCTTTCTCTTTACATGCATTTTTGAAATACATAACACACGGTTACGGAAAAAGAAGTCCTTATATCATAGCTCTATCGCACGATCTTATGAAGAAAGAAGGTCATTCATTCCTAAAATGCCCGCAGCCTCTTGTTTATTAGTGTGGCGCGCAACACACCCATAACCAAGACTCTACTGGACACAGCTCGTAGACATACCCTATGACAGAACTGCTCTGATACCACTTTTAACACGACCCAACTGGAGGGCCGTGACGGGCACCCGGTGCTAACCCACCCGGGCACCTCTTATCATACTTTTACATTTACATCTAGGTGAGCCACATAGTGAAATCATACTTTCCATCCATTATTCATACCAATTCCATTGGGCCACAATACATATATATCATCATCAATAACAATGCCCATGTAGAAGTACATAAGCCAACGAGGCTAACAAATGACATCCAAAATATCGACCGACAAGGCCAAACACATCTAACCATATACACATGTCTACGAGACTCTAAGGATAGTATGTCATATCATATAGGCGGGACAGGACCCCGCTATGCCCATAAATATGTACACAAAAGAATAAATACCAAAACTGTAGCTCTGAATGAAATGGAGCTCCGCTATGTAGTCCCTGAGTAATAAAGCTATGTATCAAGCCTGTCTCCCTAGCCACCTGCGGGAATGACGCAGCGTCCAAAACAAAAGGACGTTAGTACGAAGAATGTACAGAGTATGTAAAGCATGTTCAAAATCATTATGAAAGCATAATAGATAACATAAGAGATAGCATAGGATGGGAGATAGTAGTATTATCGTCATAAACACTTACTTGCTTTTCATAGGGACTTTCCATTTCTAATGCGTGATTTTGTACATACATCCATATCCGTATCCGTATTCATATCCGTACTCATTTTCGTATTCATTCTCGTATTCGTAGCATATTCGTATTTATACTCATATTTATATCGTATACCTATCCATATCATGTACATAGAATACCCGACCATGAAGGTTCGGTGGTTTCACATACCCGGACAATGACAAGGCTTAGTGTCATACATACCTGGCCCTACCAAGGCTCGGTGTTATACATACCTGGCCCTACCAAAGCTCAGTGTTTTCTGTACCCAACTGCAGTGGTGCGCGCGCAATACATATATATTCTACCCGGTCATATAAGCTCGGGGTTTCATAATAGTCATACATAGACACATATACATAAAAGCTCATAAGCATCTTTAGCATCATTACTATCAGTCGTTCATTACATCTATCCTTAGAGGATTACTCGTCATATGAGGAATTTAGGACAATCGTAACATATCGAGAATCATGAGCTTAGTAGCTTTTGAAGATGGCATCATTTGGAGGACATCATAGGCTTATAGAAGATTAGATATTTGTCCAAAGAACCATGCCTTATGAAAGAAGGGTTAGCCTTACATACCTTTCCGTTCAACTATTCTATCACTTGCACGTTCTTGTTACAGCCCGGAAAACAAAAATTCCCTGTTGATGCACACCTAAACTAACGAAAGGCACGAAGTATACGGTATCGTAATAAGTGAGAAGTTACATTTTGATGACCCTAATTGAGATTTTCAAAGACATTCGGAGTAAGAGAAGAATGTTTGCCAAGATAGGGCAAGGCATACGATGTGTATCAGAAAGGATTTACGAGTACAAGTTAATAATGACTTAATGGTGTCTTGGAGAAGAGTTATAACGTACCTTAGATTGTTAATGAAGTGTTAAACAAGTGAGAAGAAGGTTCCATAAGGATTTGAGATCAAACGAAGTGACGAGAACAAAATCGGAGAGAGCAAGATTATACGACCAATTATACGGTTCGTATAATATTATACGGTCCGTATAATGGTCCGCAAAACTATCACAGTGAAGGTCCCTCGTTGATGGGATTATACGATCACTTATACGGACCGTATAATGTGCCATATAATGGTCGCAGAAGTGAGATGTTGATTTCACGGTCACTTATACGGACCGTATAAGTTTATACGGACCCTATAAGTGTCCGTATATTTTCCCGACGGGTCAGATTTAATGTTTTAAATAAGAGGACCCAAGTTCATAATTTTCATTTCCCATCTTCTCATTTCTTCTCCATAACTCAAGAACTCTCTAGAACCTTCCACACTCTTCATCCACAAGAACCCAAGAGAGATTGGTGATCAACTTCATCAAACCAACAAAATTAAATGTATGAAACTCATTGAAGTTCATCCAAGCCAATAAATTCCAATGGAAGTGAACTAGGGTTTTGGTGCAAGAGAAATATTTCCACTCAAGGCTTATTCAAACACTATCTGTCACGACCCAGCTAGGGGCCGCGACGGGTACCCGGAGCAATTACGGAGCACCGCTTACTCTACTGCTTGTCTCGCTCATTTAATACTCTTTTATCAATTTTACATACCAATTGTAGGAAAATCATATTTAATCAAAATATAAATACTTTATATACATTTGCCCCTTGGCCATCAAAATAATATACATACATATGAAAACATCTTGTGAGACCATCTAACCCACACTGCGTATCTACGAGCCTCTACTAACATAATGAATACATAGACGGAACAAGACTCCGCCATGCCCAAAATATGCATATATGAATGTACATCAACAGAATAGCCATAAGAACCTCCGAACAATGGAGTGCTATCTATCAGCTGACAGCTACTGAGGACCTGGGCCAAGCTCTCCTCCCTGTCTACCTGTGGGCATGAACACAGCGTCCGAAGAAAGGACGTCAGTACGAATATTTTACCGAGTATGAGAGGCGTACATAATGTAAGGAAACATCAGTAATATGAGGATAACATCGATATGAGACAACTGAATCTGACTGATAATCATACATGAAGTAATGCATGCTATCTTACTCATACTCATCATCATGACATGTATGCATCATATGCAAGCTGCCCGTCCATGTCGGAACGGTGTGATAATCAATAATATTAGCCCGCGTCCGGGGCACCATCTCATGCCGCCCACTAGTGGTGTCTTCCCACACCCGTAGGTCGTGGTGTATCCGTATCGCCGCCCGCCGAAGCGGTGTCTGCCCGGCCAACTAGGCCCGGATGTGAAATGCTCATGACATGCTCAATGTAAATGCTCATAGTAATATGCTGATCATAAAATACTTATCTTATCATAATGCATTTATAAGACTCATGATCAACACTACTCTATCGGGGTGACGTAAGGTCGTGATCCCCCGATTACATTATGGAACCATCATGGACATTCTGCCTCACCTTGAAAGGACTAATACATAAGGTGAGTGTAGGCAAGGAATAACATCATCATCATTCTAGTGTCATCATATCGCATAACTTATCCCATATAGACATTCATAAGTATGAGCTTTTAACTTCTTAGAATGTAAGAACTCATAAAGGAATAGGGGTTCAAGTCAAAAGATCCATGGCATTAGAAAGAAGGACTAGCCTCCCATACCTTGGTCGTTTAGCTAAGATATCGCTCACTTGTTCTCCGCCGATATCACGTCGTTACCTTCATAAGAGAATTCGTATCAACATTAGTAACTGACTATAAGAACGCGTCGCTAATTCTAGGAGAAGTCGGACAACGCTTCCTTCGCTCATACCATTTTTATCATGTTTTATATCAACTCCCAACATTCATAATATTACTCGCAGTATCATAATCGACAATCGTCATTTATGTACATTTGGCAAAATCCACCATTTTCCTCTAATTTTCCCTTACTTCTACTTCTAGCTCTTCCTTGCGTTTTTATGCATTTAATGCTTGTTTCATGATATAAACATCATTTATAACGTATTTGTACTCACAACACTTCAACATTCCTAGTTCAATTCCACTATCATTCATTTATGTCACTATTCACTCAATAATGACCCATTTCTATGTCCTTCTACATTTCAAGTGTCTAAGTTTTCCAATACTTCAAACAACATGGAAGAATCATAAAAGTTACCTTGGATGATGGTTGAACAATCCTTAAGTGGGAATACCTCAATTAGCCAAAACCCTAGTTCCACCTTCTTGGGAATTTCTTGACTTAGAAGATCCTTTCAAGTGTTCTTACACTTGATTCCATGAAATTAGTGTTGTTGGTCTTGATATTCCCTTTAATTCTCTTGAATTCTTGAGGAGGAATTATTTGGAATGTTCTAGAGGTCTCTTGAGTTGTTGGATGAATAATGAAATAATATGAAGCCTAAGTCCCTTTTTAAAATCACAAAATATGATCTTTAATGAATTCTTGTCGGGGTGAACAGTGGTCGTAAACCACCATATACGGACCGTATTTTGGTTTACGGTCCGTCCACTGTGGTCGTATTTAACCATTTCAAAGACAGAAAGTTTTTACTGATGGATATGGTAGTTTACGACCTGGTTTACGGGCCGTAAACTGGGTCGTATTTAACCATATTCAACATTTACAGAACGTTGGGATTTTCGACAAGCTGGAGGACGATTGCACTATACGGTCCGTAAATCACTTTACGGGCCGTATAGTGCCATATACGACCACTGGCTGAAAAAATTTCCGCGACTTTCTTATTTCCAAAAATTCTTAATTAACCATTCCCGACATAATAAAACATCATTCACTCAACTTTTCATCATTCCACTCATCATACAAGTACGGAGAAATTTCCGAGGTGTAACATTCTTCCCCCCTTTTGGAACATTCGTCCTCGAATGTTCGACACTTGGGGATTCTAGAAAAATTTTACCAGAGTTTCCTTTGTAATTTGGATACTACCCTTCCATTACAACAACCCACATCACAATATCAACACATTTATGGCCACACACGACCAAAAACATAAAACTAAAACATACATACCTTACACCATCGACGTCTCATCTTGAATCTCTTCTGGGGATTGGAACAAATGGGGGTACATAGATTTCATCTTCTCCTCCGCTTCCCAAGTCATTTCTTCCCGATTATTGTTCCGCCATAGAACTTTGACTGAAGCAACCTCTTTATTCTGAAGCCTTCGTACTTGTCTATCCAAAATGGCAATGGGCATTTCCTCGTATGTTAGCTTCTCTGTTACTTGCACATCATCAACCAGAACTATTCTTGTTGGGTCTCCAATACACTTGCGGAGCATCGAAACATGGAATACTGGATGCACGGATTCGAGCTCTGAAGGTAAGTCCAATTTATAGGCTACTCGACTCACCTTACGAATGATTTGGTAGGGTCCGATATATATGGGACTTAGCTTTCCCTTCTAGCCAAATCTCATCACTCCCTTCATCGGCGATACCTTCAGGATCACCCAATCGCCCACCTGAAATTCCAAATCTTGTCGGCGATTACCTGCATAAGACTTTTGGCGACTTTGAGTTGTTAACAGTCGGTCTCGAATCACTTTAACCTTTTCAACTGCTTGCTGGATCAAGTCGGGGCCTATCAATTGTACTTCTCCGGTTTCAAACCATCCAATTGGAGATCTGCATTTTCTTCCATATAAGGCTTCATACGGGGCCATTTGAATGCTGGAATGATAGCTGTTATTATAGGCAAATTCAATAAGAGGCAAATGCTCATCCCAACTACCGCCAAGGTCCAATACACATGCCCGTAACATATCCTCTAAGGTCTGAATAGTGCGCTCGGCTTGTCCGTCAGTCTGCGGATGGAACGCCGTGCTGAGCTTAACTTGGGTACCTAGACCTTCTTGAAAGGACTTCCAGAACTTGGCTGTAAACTATGCCCCTCTGTCTGTGATAATGGCCAAAGGAATACCGTGAAGTCGTACAATCTCCTTGAGATACAATCTAGCATAATCTTCCGCTGAATATGTGGTTCTAACGGGAAGAAAATGAGCTGCTTTCCTGAGTCTATCCACGATCACCCATATAGAATCATACTTCCCTCGCGTACGGGGTAATCCTACCACAAAATCCATGTTAATTTCTTCCCATTTCCACGTAGGAATTTCCATTGCTTGCAATAACCCCCCTGGCTTTTGATGCTCGGCCTTCACTTGCTGGCAATTCGGACACTGTGCTACAAATTCTGCTATGTCTCGCTTCATGCCATCCCACCAATATACCAATTCGAGATCATGGTACATCTTGGTTGCACCTGGATGAATAGAATACCGGGAATAATGTGCTTCTTCTAAAATCCGTTGGCGCAAGTTTGCTACATTCGGTACACATAACCTGTCTCGATATCTAAGAACCCCTTCTATGGAAACTTCGAATGGAGACTTTTCCTTTCCATGGGATAGATCTCGATAGTGGCTTAACTGAAGATCTTCATATTGCCGTTCCTTCACTTCTAGATTCAATGATGAAACTATGGGGTCGTTGATGCTGATACCTGCATCTCCTGAATCAATCGGCCGTACGCCGAGACTTGCTAACCGATGGACTTCACGAACCATTTCTCGCTTTTCCGAAGGAACTCCACATAAACTACCCATCGATCGGCGGCTAAGTGCATCTGCTACCACATTCGCCTTCCCTGGATGATATAGAATGTTCACATCGTAATCCTTCAGTAATTCTAACCATCGTCTTTGCCACAGGTTCAACTCCTTCTGTTTGAAAATATATTGAAGGCTTTTGTGATCCGTATAGATGTCCACGTGCACACCATATAAGTAGTGTCTCCATATTTTCAACGCATGAATGATCGCAGCTAGCTCAAGATCATGAGTGGGATAATTTTGTTCATGTTTTCGCAACTGTCTCGAAGCATATGCAATAACCTTCCCATTCTGCATCAATACACATCCTAATCCCACACCGGAGGCGTCACAATACACTACATAGCCATCTGATCCTTCTGGAAGTGTTAGCACTGGCGCTGAGGTCAACCTATTTTTCAACTCTTGGAAGCTACGCTCACAGGCATCACTCCATTGGAATTTAGCCGACTTCTAGGTTAACTTTGTCAATGGGGCTGAAATAGATGAGAAGCCCTCTACAAATCTTCTATAGTATCCTGCTAACCCAAGGAAACTACGAACTTCTGTAGGCGTCGTAGGTCTTGGCCAATTCTTCACAGCTTCTATTTTCTGAGTGTCGACTCGGACACCATCATCTGAAATAACATGGCCTAGAAATGCCACTGAGTTTAGCCAAAACTCGCACTTCGAAAACTTTGCATACAATTCTCGATCTCGAAGAACGCCAAGAACAATCCTTAGATGTTCTGCATGTTCTGACTCTGTGCGAGAGTACACCAAAATATCGTCGATGAACACTATCACAAAAAGGTACAAAAATGGCCTAAACACATTATTCATTTAATTCATGAACACTGCCGGGGCATTTTTCAACCCAAACGACATTACTCGAAACTCGTAGTGACCATATCTTGTCCTGAAGGCAGTCTTGGGAATATCTGCTTCCCTAATTCTAACCTGATGATAACCCGATCTCAGATCTATCTTGGAGAACCATTTAGCACCTTGCAATTGATCGAACAAGTCGTCGATTCTAGGAATGGGATATCTGTTCTTCACCACCACTTTGTTCAGTTGTCTGTAATCAATACACATTCGTAACGAACCATCTTTCTTCCTTACGAACAAGACTGGTACTCCCCATGGCGAGGAACTAGGGCTTATAAACCCCTTCTCAAGTAAATCTTTTAGCTGTGCTTTTAGCTCTTTCAGTTTTGCTGGAGCCATTCGATACGGAGGAATAGAAATAGGCTCGGTGTTTGGTAATACATCAATGGCAAAGTCGATTTGCCTTTCTGGAGGAAGGCCTGGTAACTCGTCGGGAAACACATCTGGGAATTCATTCACTACCGGGACAGACTGGAAAGTTGGCACTTCCGCTTCCGTGTCATGAACCCGAACTAGATGACAAATATAACCCTTGGCTATCATCTTCCTCGCCTTAAGGTAGGAAATAAACCTACCCTTTGGGGAAACTGTATTACCCTTCCACTCGAGTATAGGCTCTCCCGGAAATTGGAATCGAACTACCTTTGTCCGGCAACAAACATTAGCATAGCATGATGCCAACCAGTCCATACCCATAACTACGTCAAAATCTATCATCTCAAGTTCAATCAAATCAGTCCTTGTCTGACGATCACATATAATGACTACACAGCTCTTATATACTTGCCTCGCTATTACAGGATCACCAACCGGAGTGAATAACTCAAAAGATTTAATCGGCTCGGGTCTCACCCCAACACAATCAGCGATATACGGAGTAATATATGATAAGGTAGAACCTGGATCAATCAGAGCATATACGTCACGGGAAAATATAGTCAAGGTACCTGTGACAACATCTGGGGAAGACTCAAGATCCTGTCGCCCAGCTAAGGCATATACACGGGGCTTAACAGCACCTGAAGTGGATGCTCCCCCTCTACCTCTGCCTCTGCCTGCTGTAGTCTGAGGAGTCTGTGCTGTCGGGCGCGCTGAAGAAGACCCCGCTGCTGAACCTGTGGGCTGAGTCCCCGCTCTATCTCTCGCTGAAGGGCAATCTCTCATCATATGACCAACCTGCCCGCAAGCATCCGAACCCTGACGACACTGTCCGGAATGTAATTTTCCACACTGGCTACACCGCGGTACTGGAGGTCTCCTCTGGCTAAAGTCTCCCCTAGACTGCGAATCTGAGGCCCTCGAACTCTGCCCCTGGCCTGACTGAAAAGAACGGTCAAATCTCCTATCCGAGAATCTGGGAGGTGCACTGGTCGCTGACTGACCTGAGTGCCTGGAATGCGTCTGTCTTAGTCCCCCTCGGTACTCACTGCTCTCCCCCATAGATCTAGCCCTCTTACCTTGTCTTCTGTCACCCTCACGATCACTTCTCTGCTGTCGTTGTCGTTCCTCGAGGTTCTGAGCATGGGCCTGTATCCGGGAAATATCCATCCCGTCTTGCAAAGAGGCTGTCAGGCAATCTTTGAACAAGTGTGGTCCTAAACCACTCACAAATCTATAGACTCGGTCCCCTATGTCAGCCACCATAGTCGGAGTACACCGGGCGAATGAGTTGAATTGCATACTATACTCTCGGGCATTCATGCTTCCTTGTTTCAAATTCAAGAACCTGTCTGCTCTAGCTCGGCGGACTTCAGGTGGCAAGTAGTCACGAATAAAGCCATCTACAAACTCTTGCCATACGGGAGGTGGTGCATTCTCCCCTCTTGTTATCACCCGATTCTTATACCATAGGACCGCCACGTCGCGAAGTTTATATGAGGCCAACTCCACGGATTCGGTCTCAGAAGCATGCATAAGTTTCAGCGTTCGCAACATCTCATCGATAAAACCTTGTGGGTCCTCATCCGGCTTCGACCCAAAAAATTCTGGAGGGTTTAGAGTAAGGAAATCACGGGCTCTTGTACTAGCTGAATGATCACTTGGGCCCGCATTCTGTCGTTGTGCCTGAGCGGCAACCAACTGCGTCAATAAATGTATGGCCTCGGACACTTATTGACCCGAAGCACCCGGTGGAGGAATCGGAGCTGAGGCTCCTCCCTGCTCTTCTACATTGGGCGTGGCCTCACTTTGCGATTCACTTTCCAATACATTTGCCGGAAGGCTCTCTTTCCACCTGCCTCTTTGTCGAAGCTTTTCCTTTCTGGGCAGCTGTAGCTTTTCCTTTTGGTGGCATTTTCTGAAACCATAACGCACTTTTAGGAATGATATAATCCTAGACATGGCTCTATCGCACGATCTCATGAGATGAAAGATGGTCATTTTCCTAAATGCCCTGTAGCCTGTTGTTTATTAGCGTGGCGCGCAACACACCATAAACAAGACTCTACTAGACACAGGCTCGTAGACACATCCTAGGGCGAACTGCTCTGATACCACTTCTGTCACGACCTAGCTAGGGGCCGCGATGGGTACCCGGAGCAATTACCGAGCAACGCTTACTCTACTGCTTGTCTCGCTCATTTAATACTCTTTTATCAATTTTACATACCAATTGTAGGAAAATCATATTTAATCAAAATATAAATACTTTATATACATTTGCCCCTTGGCCATCAAAATAATATACATACATATGAAAACATCTTGTGAGACCATCTAACCCACACTGCGTATCTACGAGCCTCTACTAACATAATGAATACATAGACGGAACAAGACTCCGCCATGCCCAAAATATGCATATATGAATGTACATCAACAGAATAGCCATAAGAACCTCCGAACAATGGAGTGCTATCTATCAGCTGACAGCTACTGAGGACCTGGGCCAAGCTCTCCTCCCTGTCTACCTGTGGGCATGAACACAACGTCCGAAGAAAGGACGTCAGTACGAATATTTTACCGAGTATGAGAGGCGTACATAATGTAAGGAAATATCAGTAATATGAGGATAACATCGATATGAGACAACTGAATCTGACTGATAATCATACATGAAGTAATGCATGCTATCTTACTCATACTCATCATCATGACATGTATGCATCATATGCAAGCTGCCCGTCCATGTCGGAACGGTGTGATAATCAATAATATTAGCCCGCGTCCGGGTCTCCCGCGTCTGGGGCACCATCCCATGCCGCCCACTAGTGGTGTCTTCCCACGCCCGTAGGTCGTGGTGTATCCGTATCGCCGCCCGCCGAAGCGGTGTCTGCCCGGCCAACTAGGCCCGGTGTGAAATGCTCATGACATGCTCAATGTAAATGCTCATAGTAATATGTTGATCATAAAATACTTATCTTATCATAATGCATATATGAGACTCATGATCAACTCTACTCTATCGGGGTGACGTAAGGTCGTGATCCCCCGATTACATTATGGAACCATCATGGACATTCTGCCTCACCTTGAAAGGACTAATACATAAGGTGAGTGTAGGCAAGGAATAACATCATCATCATTCTAGTTTCATCATATCGCATAACTTATCCCATATAGACATTCATCAGTATGAGCTTTTAACTTCTTAGAATGTAAGAACTCATAAAAGGAATAGGGGTTCAAGTCAAAAGATTCATGCCATTAGAAAGAAGGACTAGCCTCGCATACCTTGGTCGTTTAGCTAAGATATCGCTCACTTGTTCTCCGCCGATATCACGTCTTTACCTTCATAAGAGAATTCGTATCAACATTAGTAACTGACTATAAGAACGCGTCGCTAATTCTAGGAGAAGTCGGACAACGCTTCCTTCGCTCATACCATTTTTCTCATGTTTTATATCAACTCCCAACATTCATAATATTACTCGCAGTATCATAATCGACAATCGTCATTTATGTAGATTTGGCAAAATCCACCATTTTCCTCTAATTTTCCCTTATTTCTACTTCTAGCTCTTCCTTGCGTTTTCATGCATTTAATGCTTGTTTCATGATATAAACATCATTTATAACGTATTTGTACTCACAACACTTCAACATTCATAGTTCAATTCCAGTATCATTCATTTATGTCACTATTCACTCAATAATGACCCATTTCTATGTCCTTCTACATTTCAAGTGTCTAAGCTTTCCAATACTTCAAACAACATGGAATAATCAGAAAACGTACCTTGGATGATGGTTGAACAATCCTTAAGTGGGAATACTTCAATTAGCCAAAACCCTAGTTCCACCTTCTTGGGAATTTCTTGACTTAGAAGATCCTTTGATGTGTTCTTACACTTGATTCCATGAAATTAGTATTGTTGGTCTTCATATTCCCTTTAATTCTCTTGAATTCTTGTGGAGGAAATATTTGGAATGTTCTAGAGGTCTCTTGAGTTGTTGGATGAATAATGAAATAATATGAAGCCTAAGTCCCTTTTTAAAATCACAAAATCTGATCTTTAATGAATTCTTGTCGGGGTGAACAGTGGTCGTAAACCACCATATACGGACCGTATTTTGGTTTACGGTCCGTCCACTGTGGTCGTATTTAACCATTTCAAAGACAGAAAGTTTTGGCTGATGGACATGGTAGTTTACGACCTGGTTTACGGTCCGTAAACCAGTTTACGGGCCGTAAACTGGGTCTTATTTAACCATATTCAACATTTACAGAAAGTTGGGATTTTTGACAAGCTGGAGGACGATTGCACTATACGGTCCGTAAATCACTTTACTGGCCGTATAGTGCCATATACGACCACTGGCTGAAAATTTTTTCGTGACTTTCTTATTTCCAAAAATTCTTAATTAGCCATTCCCGACTTAATAAAACATCATTCACTCAACTTTTCATCATTCCACTCATCATACAAGTACGGAGAAATTTCTGAGGTGTAACACTATCTAAGGTAAGTTTTATGATCGTTTCATGTTGTTTAAGGTAATGAGAGGTTGAAAGACTTAGGTTATGGAAGGAGATAGAAAATGGGTCACAAAGATAGGAATAATAAGATTTTGAGTAGTAGTTTGGAATAAGTCATGAATATTGATATGTTGTGAATGTAAGTATGCTATAAGTGACATTTAGAATATGGGATAAGTATTATATGTGAGAAAACGCAATAGTGAACTATGACCATGATTATGGAGGAATTGAACTGAAATTGTGAAATGTGGATAATGTAGATGAATGATGATTGTTGCCTATAATATTGTGAATGTTGTTATGGATGTTTGAGAGTTGATATGGAATATGAGGAAAGTTGTATAAACAAAGGAAATGCTGCCTAATTTTCCCTAGCTTTAGTAAGCACGTTCTTATAATCGATTAGCTAATGTTAATACGAACTTTCTTGAAGGTAGAAACGCCAGCATCGAAGGAGAACAATCAAGCGATAGAATTGTTAAACGAAAGAGGTATGTAAGGCTAGTCCCTTCTTTTTAAGGCATGAATCTTATGACATGATCTTCCTTCCTTCTCCATGAATTTCCTGCATTCCGGAAGACTAAGACTTTAAGTTCATGAATAGCCGTATGAGTTAAAGATAAGAGAAATTATGAACATGATGATGATGAGCTTAAGTCCAAAGATTCTACAGTTCACGATATGATATTTCTACAAGGCTAATGATGTTAACTACGATCCATTGATGTTGTTTATTGTATACACTCACCTTATATGCTAATTCCATCAAGGTGAGGCAGAATGCTTATGAATTCTCCATAATGGAATCGGGGGTTGCCGACCTTATGTCACCCCGATAAAGTATAGTTGTCTTTGAGTTCTGTGCATGCATTATGACGAGTACATGATGATGACATTACACCGCGCCTATATGGTCGGGCAGACACCACTAAGGCGGGCAGCGTATACACCATATCTAGATAGCATGGGTAGACACCACTAGTGGGCGGCATGGGATGGTTACCCCAGACGCGGGAGGCCTGGACGCGGGCTAATGATTATCACACCGTACCTATATGGTCGGGCAGCTTATACATATATGCATACATGATAGTAAGCATGCATTATTTCTTTCATAATTGATAGTCAGTTACAGTTTGCTCCTCATATTATGCTTCCTTATTTCATTGAGGTATTATTATTGTTGATGCCTTACATACTCAGTTCAATGTTCGTACTGACATCCGTTTTCTTTGGACGCTGTGTTCATGCCACAGGTAGGCAGGGAGGCGATCCAGACTCGTAGGAGCTACTAGCAGACTTTGAGAGCACCCCATTATTCCGGATGTGCCATTGATTTATTCTTTTGTGTATATATATGTTTTGGGCATGACGGGGTCCTGTCCCGTACATATGTCTAGTACTCTAGTAGAGGCTCGTAGATACGTATGTGTGGATAGTATGGTATCACGATTTCCTATATATATTGTATGTACATGATTTTATAGCCGAAGGGCTTATGTATATAAAGGTAATTATGTTTCAAGTGAAAAATGGTTTTCCTACGATTATGAGCATAAGAAATACGACTGTACGCAGAATGAGTAATAGAATGAGTGGTGCTCGATGGTTAGCCCCGAGTACCCGTCATGGCCCTAGCCGGGTCGTGACAAAAGTGGTATCAGAGCAGTTCAGTCCTAGGAAGTGTCTACGAGTCGTGTCTAGTAGAGTCTTTTTTATAGTGTGTTGCGCGCCACACTAATAAACAGGAGGCTACAGGGCATTTAGGAAAAAAATTACCATCTTTCATCTTAAGAGATCGTGGGATAAAGCTGTGGTATAAGATTATTTCCTCCCTAATAGTGTGCTGTGATTTCAGAAATGCCGCCAAAGGAAAAAGCTATAGCTACCCAGAATGGCAAGACTACGATGAAAAGGCGGGTAGAAAGAGAGCCGCTAATGAATGTAGAAGAGGGTGAATCACATAATGAGGCTCCATCTAATACTTCTCCCACTTCGCATATTATAGAAGAACAGGAAGGGGCATCAGCTCTTGCTCCTATGCCTCCAATTCCTCCACCGGCTACTTCGGGTCAACAAGTGATCGAGGCTATTCATCTATTGACGCAAATAGTTGCCACCTAGGTACAGCAGCAGAATACTGGTCCAAGTGAACAGGAAGCTTGTACCAGAGCCTGTGATTTCATGAGTTTGAATCCTCCGGAGTTTTTCCGGTCAAAGCCGAATGAAGACCCGTAAAGTTTTATTGATTCAAATGTTGAGAACATTGAAGATTATTCATGCCTCCGAAACCAAATCTGTGGAGTTGGCATCTTATAGACTCCGAGATGTGGCGGTATTATGGTACAATAATTGGATATCATCAAGAAGAGAGAATGCGCCTCTTCCCGTTTAGCAAGAATTTGTAAATGCCTTCATCCACCAGTATTTGCCACCCGAGGTCCGCCGAGCTAGAATGGATAGGTTCTTAAATCTAAAACAAGGAAATATGAGTGCCCGGGAGTATAGCCTTCAGTTTAATTCATTTGCTAGATATGCCCCCACTATGGTGGCCGACATGGGGGATTGAGTGCAAAGATTTGAGAGTGGATTAGGGCCGCAATTGTTCAAGGACTTCTTGACGGCTTCGTTGCAAGATGTGATGGATATTTCCCGCACTCAAGAAATAAGAGCGTGAAATTTAGAAGGACAACAGCGTCCGCAAAAGGGTGATCATGATATTGATAGAGGGCAAAATAAGAGGGCTAGATCTATGGGTTCCGCTAGCAATTATAGATGGGGATCAAGGCAAACATATCCCAGACACTCAGGCCAGTCGGCGACTAGTGCGCCTCCACGATTTGCAGGTAGGAGATTTGATCACTCCTTTCGTTCAGGACAGGGTCAGAGTTCGAGGGCCTCAGATTCTCAGTTTGGGGGAGATTATAGCCAGAGGAGACCCCCAGTACCGCGATGCAGCTAGTGCGGTAGAATACATTCCGGACAGTGTCCCCAAGGTTCAGATGCTTGCTATGCGTGTGGTCAGGTTGGGCACATGATGCGAGATTGCCCGTCGATGAGTGGTAGAGTTGGGGTCCAGCCCACAGGATCAGCGGCTGGTTCTTCTTCAGTGGGCCCGGTAGGGCAGATTCCTCATATTCTAGTAGGTTGAGGTAGAGGCAGAGGGGGAGCATCTACTTCAGGTGCCACTAAGCCCCGTATGTATGCTTTAGCCGGACGACAGGATCTTCAGTCCTCCCCGGATGTGGTTACAGGTACATTATCCGTATTTTCCCATGATGTGTATGCATTGATAGATTCGGGTTCTACCCTATCTTATATTACTCCGTATGTTACAGGTCGTATTGGGGTGAAACCCGAGCCAATTAAACCTTTTGAGGTATCTACTCCGATTGGTGATCCCGTAATAGCTAGACAAGTGTACAAAAATTGTGTAATTGTGATATGCGACCACCAGACTAAAGCTGATTTAGTTGAGCTGGAAATGTTTGATTTCGATGTGATTATGGGTATGGATTGGTTGGCCTCATGTTATGCTAATGTTGATTGCCGAATGAAAGTAGTTCGATTTCAATTTCCGGGAGAGCCCGTGCTTGAATGGAAGGGTAATATAGCATCTCCAAGAGGTAGGTTTATTTCCTACCTTGAAGCAAGAAAGATGATAGCTAAGGGCTATATTTATCACTTAGTCCAAGTTCATGACACCGAAGCAAAGTCGCCAAGTTTCCAATCCGTTCCGGTAGGTGAATGAATTTCCGGATGTATTTCCAGATGAACTTCCAGGCCTTCCTCCGGAAAGAGAGAGTGATTTCGCTATTGATGTGTTGCCGGATACCAAGCCTATTTCTATTCCTCCTTAACGAATTGCTCCGGCAGAATAGAAATAACTAAAGGCACAATTGAAAGATTTGCTTGAGAAGGGGTTTATTAGACCCAATTCATCACTATGGGGAGCACCAGTCCTATTCATGAGAAAGAAAGATGGTTCCTTACGGATGTGTATCGATTATAGGCAGTTGAATAAGGTGACGATAAAGAGCAAATATCCTCTTCCGAGAATTGATGATTTATTTTACCAACTACAAGGTGCCAAGTGGTTTTCCAAAATAGACTTGAGGTCAGGTTATCACCAAGTGAGAGTTAAAGAATAAGATATTCCCAAAATAGCTTTCAGAACGGGATATGGCCATTATGAATTCCGGGTGATGTCATTTGGGTTAACTAATGCTCCGGCAGTGTTCATGAATTTGATGAATAATGTATTCAGGCCTCTCTTGGATTTATTCGTAATAGTATTCATTGACGATATTCTGGTATACTCTCGCACAGAATCAAAACATGCACACCATTTACGTATTGTTCTAGGAATTCTTCGAACTCGAGAATTGTATACAAAATTTCAAAGTGCGAGTTTTAGCTGAATTCTGTGACATTTTTGGGTCATATTATTTTAGATGATGGCATTCGAGTTGATACTCAGAAAATTGAAGCTGTGAAGACTTGGCCAAGGCCTACGACGCCTACAGAAGTCCATAGTTTTCTAGGCATTGGCAAGTTACTATAGAAGGTTCATAGAAGGATTTTCCTCTATTTCAGCCCCATTGACGAAGCTAACCCAGTAGTCAGCTAAATTTCAGTGGAATGATGCTTGTGAGCGTAGCTTTCAGGAATTGATACATAGGTTAACTTCAGCTCCAGTCTTAACACTCCCAGAAGGGCCAGATGGTTATGTTGTATATTGTGATGCTTTCGGTGTTGGGTTAGGATGTGTGTTAATGCAGCACGGTAAATTCATCGTTTATGCTTCGAGACAGCTGCGGAAACATGAAAAGAACTACCCAACTCATGATCTCGAATTGGCTGCAGTTATTCATGCATTAAAGATGTGGAGACATTATTTGTATGGTGTGCATGTTGATATCTATACAGATCACAAGAGTCTTCAATACATTTTCAAACAGAAGGAGTTGAATCTGCGGCAGAGGCGGTGGTTAGAATTATTGAAAGATTATGATGTGAGCATTTTATACCACCCCGAAAAGGCAAATGTAGTAGCTGATGCGCTTAGCCGCTGATCGATGGGCAGCCTATGTGAAGTTCCTCTGGAGAAGAAAGAATTAATTCATGAGCTCCACCAATTAGCTAATCTTGGAGTATGCCTAATTGATTCAGGTAGTGCAGGAATTGGTATTAATAGCCCAATAGTTTCGTCCCTGAAAATGGAAGTGAAAGAGCGTCAATATGAAGATCCTCAGTTGAGCCATTATAGAGACACACTTCATGAAAAAGAGAAGTCTCCATTTGAAACTTCTATAGAGGGAGTTCTTAGGTACCGAGGTAGGTTATGTGTTCCGAATGTTGCAGAATTACGTCGCCGAATTCTAGAAGAAGCTCATTATTCTCGGTATTTTATTCATCCAGGAGCAACAAAGATGTATCATGATCTCAAGATAATATATTGGTGGGATGGCATGAAGAAAGACGTAGCAGAATCTGTAGCCCAATGTCCAAATTGCCAGCAAGTGAAAATCGAACATCAAAAGCCAAGAGGGTTATTGCAGGCAATGGAAATCCCTACTTGGAAATGGGAAGTGATCAATATGGATTTTATTATGGGATTACCTCATTCCCAAAGCAAGTATGATTCTATATGGGTGATTGTGGATAGATTGATGAAAGCAGCTCATTTTCTTCCTATTAGAACCACATACTCAGCAGAAGATTATGCAAGGTTGTATCTCAAGGAGATTGTGCCACTCTATGGTATTTCGATATCTATTATCATAGATAGAGGAGCGCAATTTACAGCCAAGTTCTGGAAATCTTTCCAAGAAGGTCTAGGTACTCAAGTAAAGCTTAGCATGGCCTTTCATCCGCAGACTGATGGGCAAGCCGAACGTACCATTCAGACCTTGGAGGATATGCTAAGAGCATGTGTGCTAGATTTTGGGGGGTAGTTGGGATGACCACTTACCTCTAATCGAGTTTGCATACAACAATAGCTACCATTCCAGTATCCAAATGGCTCCGTATGAAGCTCTATATGGAAGGAAGTGCAGATCTCCAATTGGATGGTTTGAAATAGGAGAAGTACAGCTAATAGGCCCTGAGTTGATTCAACAAGCTGTAGAAAAAGTCAAGGTGATCCGAGATCGATTGTTGACAGCCCAAAGTCGCCAAAAATCTTATGCGGACAACCGCCGGCGAGACTTAGAATTTCTAGTTGATGATTGGGTATTTTAAAAGGTGTCACCAATGAAAGGAGTGATGAGATTTGGTAAGAAAGGAAAGTTAAGTCCTCGATACATTGGACCCTATAAGATTATCCGCAAGGTGGGTCATGTAGCTTATGAATTGGACTTGCCTTTAGAACATCAATTAGTCCATCCAGTTTTCCATGTCTCAATGCTCCGCAAGTGTGTTGGAGATCCTATGAGGATTTTTCCAGTAGATGATGTTCAAGTGACAGAAAAGCTAGTCTATGAAGAAGTGCCCATTGCCATATTAGACAGGCAAGTACGGAGACTTCGAAATAAGGAAGTGGCTTCAGTTAAAGTCTTATGCCGAAATAACAACCGAGAAGAAATGACTTGAGAAGTAGAAGAAAGTGTGAAATCCAAATACCCGCACTTATTTCATCCCTCAGAAAAGATCCACGATAAAACATCGGGATTATGAGGTATGTATGTTTTTTTTTTTATGCATATGGGTCGTGTGTGGCCAACTTATTGTTACACCCTAATTCCGCTAGGGTGTGATGGGCACCCGGCCCCACATCCGGAGCCGAGCGAACCCACAGACCTTTAGGGTACACATAATATTATTAGACTTTTAAACCAAATAAGGATAAAATACATAATAACTTTCAAAATACTCTTTCTAATGCTTTCCAAATCAAACAGGATCTGTAATCGTATGGAATTTAATACATAATACAGAATGACATATCGGCTGATGAAGCCGCTTACAAAACTGACATACTATACCCACGACTCTGTCTGCAAAGCCTCTAACATCAATCCAGAAAAACATACGTACAAACTCTGACTCGGCAGCATTCCAGGAGCAAATGGAGCTTGCCAACTCTGTCGGAACATCCTCTATAATAACTTCATATCATCTAGGTGTACCTGCGCGGCATGAAACGCAGCCCCCGAAGAAAGGGGGTCAGTACGGAATATGTAAAGCATGAAGTATAATAAACAGAATCATAACCGGGACAGGAGGTAAAAAAAATAAGTGCAATAATCTGAACATCAGAAATGCTTACTCATATAACATAGATAATGCATGTCAAAACATATGTCATATCCGGCCCCATTATGGGACTCGGTGAACAGAACGTGGTCGCCACCCCGTCACTGGCGCCACCACACATCATACTCCAGAGTGGGGAATAGCTCCGTAACATATCATATCATATCAGAATGTGTACATATCATATCATATCATCACATATCAGAATATATGTACATGGCACAGCATACTCCACAACCCATGTACAGGTATACCTGCCTCCTCACATCGAGGCATGGCGAACAATGCAGTGGAATATGCGTGATAACATATCCTGGCCCGGGCTCAGTGAAGGAAGCATTGAGGCATCCACCAGTGGAGTAGTGAGAAACTAATGCAATATAAAATATAACACATTTACGGAGACTCGATATCATAGCTCAGATGACAACCCATATAAAAGAAATTAAGCGGTAATCATAGTGTATGCCTTTCGGATATCACGATGATTTATGTCAAAATAAACTTTCTGAAATCGTTTTCATGTTTCAAAATACATTTTGGAACTTAACGAAATAATTCAACAACTGTCATATAGTAGTTAGAAGAGTAGCCAAGAGTTTCTTTTGGGTTCTACTCCAAAATAAGTCAAACGGAACAATAAAGAAAAATCCGAGAACAGTGGGACCACCTCGGGTCAAATGAGGTGGCGTATACAATTTACGTATGTTACATTTCATGACGTCACTTGTGAGAGTTTTAAGGTAGTCGGGTCCTATTTGTGCAAGTTCTAGATGTTTAGGTAATTCTTCCAACTATTCATACAATATTTAGTTCAATTCTACTGAATGAAAAAGGGGCAAATTTAGGCGCGGATTCCTAAGAGTAGAGTCGTCCCCGAGGCTCGTCTCCAAGCCTATCACATCTAAGACATGCCAAGAGAAGGAAAAGTAAAACTTTACATACCTTATTCTCCTTTTACGCTCGTCCAAATTCAAATCCCGTTTCCTCCAAAATCTACAATTGGTCACATTTACCAAATACTAATCATAAAGCTTTAAGAATTTAATCTTAACCAATACTTGTCTACAGAAATTTGGGCAGCATCTCCCCTATACATACAACATCCCCGAGTTTTTAACTCGGCCAAAGTATCAACAACCATACCAATAGCAATACCAATAATCATCAACAATCGATTTGAAACACATTCTAACATAAATTGTCTTCTTTTCTAAATAGTGCAACAACTTCCAATCCAACTTTGCACTTTCAAACCAATGTCAACATTTCCATATTCATACACTAATTTAAGATCATTCAATCATAGGCCAAGAACATTCCAAGCAATCTATACAATATTCAACAATTCCATCAATTCCATACTCCACCCGAATTCCTACATACGCAACAAAACTATCACGACGCATTTTCTACTTTCAAATTCATAATCAACAACAACAATCCACACTTTAACAACTTCATTTCCATAATATCATAAAATCATACTAAAATGACATAATCTTCTACAATCAATTTCAATGCCAACTTGAACCATTTAACCTTCTTTACATTATAAGGATCACAACAACACAACTAACATATTAAACAAAATTAATTCATTTCCATTTTTATCTCCCACACCACACGGCCCCATACTCCATTTTACAACTTCAACCAAATCATCAAACTTCCATTTACAATATAGAGTTTACAACAACCACAACTAGAATACTACATAAAATTCAACTCATATTGTCTATACAACAATACATATACACGGCCACCTACTCATATACACACCCACTTTGCAAACTTCCATATTTCCATAAATTCTACTCATTTCTACATACTACAACATAAACAAGCCTTCATAACATAATAAAAAGGAATTAATTCTTACCTTTTTCTCCCAACTTCTTCACTTGACCAAGGTACTAATTTGATGAAACAAGCATCCTATCTTCCAAAATAACTACACCACGTTGTAGAGGGTCCTTGAATTAGTAGGAATACCACAAGAAAATAATTTTTGGAACAAGATTTTAAGGGGGAAAAATTTGAGGGGCATGGCCGAATGGCCCTATTTTTGCTCTTCTTTCTTTGTTTTTCTCCTTTCTCAATTTGTTTTGAATGTTCTATGTGTGGTATGACTCATATATGGCCCTTTTTATTAATTCATCACATGGATGAATTTACATGGGCTTTGGTCCTTTTCATGGACCATGGCCGGCCACCCCTCTCTCTTT
The DNA here is from genome assembly GCF_019175385.1 of Lycium barbarum. Classification (NCBI taxonomy): domain Eukaryota; kingdom Viridiplantae; phylum Streptophyta; class Magnoliopsida; order Solanales; family Solanaceae; genus Lycium; species Lycium barbarum. Next base: position 74,228,495 of record NC_083345.1, read on the forward strand.
GGGCCTCATTTTCTCTTATTATTTTTTTGAGCCCAATTGGTTATGGATCTTGTTTTGTAATTCCCAAAACTAATTTCAAAAATTCTAATTTTGCCCTTGGCCTTCCTCCGTATTTCCACATCAATATTTTTCATGAACTACATATATATTAAATAAATTCAAAATATGGACTTATCCCTCATAAGTCACAATTATTTCAAAAACATTTCGAATATGTGAAATACGGGGCATAACACTTATATTGTTATTGTGTTGTGGCCCTGTGAGGCAATGTTATTGTGGGCTGTTGTGACAGGATGGTAGTGCCATATTACAGGGGAAACTCTGGCGAAATTTTCACAGAATTCCCGAGTGCTTAACATTCGAGGACGAATGTTCCAAAAGGGGGGAAGAATGTTACACCCCGAAAAAAATTCCCCGTTGATGCACACCTAAACTAAAAAAAGGCACGAAGTATACGGTATCGTAATAATTGAGAAATGACATTTTTATGACCCTAATTGAGATTTTCAAAGACATGAGGAGTAAGAGAAGAAAGTTTGCCAAGAGAGGGCAAGGCATACGATGTGTATTGGAAAGGATTTACGAGTAACAAGTTAATGATGACCTAATGGTGTCTTGGAGAAGAGTTATAACGTCCCTTAGATTGTTAATGAAGTGTTAAACAAGTGCGAAGAAGGTTCCATAAGGATTTGAGATCAAACGAAATGACGAGAACAAAATCGGAGAGAGAAAGATTATACGACCAATTACATGGTCCGTAAAATGGTCCGCAGAACCGTCACAGTGAAGGTCCCTCACTGATGGGATTATATGGTCACTTGTACGGACCGTATAATGTGCCGTATAATGGTCACAGAAGTGAGATGCTGATGGGGTGATTTCACGGTCACTTATACGGACCATATAAGTTTATATGGACCGTATAAGTGTCCGTATATTTTCCCGACAGATCAGATTTTAAGTTTTAAATAAGAGGACCCAAGTTTATTATTTTCATTTCCCATCTTCTCATTTCTTCGCCATGACTCAAGAACTCTCTAGAACCTTCCACACTCTTCATCCACAAGAACCCAAGAGAGATTGGTGATCAACTTCATCAAACCAACAAAATTAAATGTATGAAACTCCTTGAAGTTCATCCAAGCCAAGAAATTCCAATGGAAGTGAACTAGGGTTTTGGAACAAGAGAAATATTTCCACTCAAGGCTTATTCCTACACTATCTAAGGTAAGTTTTATGATCTTTTCATGTTATTTAAGGTAATGAGAGGTTGAAAGACTTAGGTTATGGAAGGAGATAGAAAATGGGTCACAAAGATAGGAATAATGAGATTTTGAGTAGTAGTTTGGAATAAGTCATGAATATTGATATGTTATCAATGTAAGTATGCTACAAGTGACATTTAGAATATGGGACAAGTATTATATGTGAGAAAACGCAATAGTGAACTGTCACGACCCAACCCGGTAGGCCGCGACTCGTGTCCGAGGAGGACACCTTACGTACCCAGTAACCCCAAACCAACATATAAATTAGATACATAAATATATAAAGCCAAACGGAGTCACAAGCTATCGTACATAAGCAGATGTAGCGCACAGAAGCCGATAAGACCATCACAGAATACGTATTTCCCAGAACATATACACAACCCACATATGTGTCTACAGACCTCTACGAACAGTAATAACAGAAACATAAGACGGGACAGGGCCCCGTCGTACCCCTGAATAGCGTACATATATACAATAGCAGAATACTATACCAAAATATAGGCTCCGGATAAAAGAGCGCTCCAAAATAGCAGAACAAAGTCCTAACCGGGCGGATCAGCAAACCTGTCGTCTGTACCTGCGCGACATGAAAACGCTGCCCCCGAAGAAAAGGGGTCAGTACGGAATATGTACTGAGTTTGTAAAGCATGAAGTACAGTAGACGAAATCATAACCGGAACAGAAAATACAGAAAATGAGTGCAAAGTCCAGGATATCAAAATGTATACTTACAAAACGTAAATAATGCATGCAAAAACATATGCCAAATCCGGCCCCAATACGGGACTCGGTGAACAGAACGTGGCGCCACCCCGTCACTGGCGCCACAACACATCATACTTCAGAGTAGGGAATAGCTCCGTAACATATCATAACATATCATATCATATCATATCATATCATATCAGAACATAGGTGTACATGGCACATCATACTCCGGACCCATGTACATGTCATACCTGCCCCCTCACATCGAGGCACGGCGAACAATGCAGTGGAATACGCTTGATAACAAATCCTGGCCCGGGCTCAGTGAAAGAAGCATTGAGGCATCCACGAGCATAGTAGTGAGAAACCAAATGCAGGGTAAAGTATAAAAACATTTACACAGACTCAATCGAAGAACCCAAACAACAGATCATTAGAAAGACGTCAGACGATAATCGTAGTGCATACCTTTCGGATGTCACGGTGGATTATGTCAGAACAGAACTTCCGGATTCGTGGTACATATCAAAACATTTCATAGGACTTAATGGAATATTTCAAACAGTTGTCGTTTAGGAATTAGAAGAGCAGCCAAGCGTTTGCTTTAGATATCGTTCGGAAACAATTCAATAGCACAATAGAAGTGGATTCGGAAATAGTGGGCCCGCCTCGGGTCAACCGAGGTGGCGGGCACAAATTATGTGTAATAAACTTTATGGAGTCGCTTATGAGGGTTTTAAGGTAATCGGATTTTATTTACACAAGTTCTAGGTATTTAGACAACTTTTCTAACCATTTGCAACAGAATTAGTTCAATTCCACTGAATGGAACAAGGACAAGTTTAGACGCAGGTTCCGAAGAGTAGAGTAGTCCCCGAGGTCCAAATTCAAACCTAATACATCTAGGACATGCCAAGAGAAGGAACGGTGGAGCTTTACATACCTTTTCCGCTTCTTACGCTCCTCCAATTTCAAATCCCTAATGCCCCAAAAGCTACAATTGGTCACAAATACCAAACATTGATTATAAGCCTTTAAGAATTCAATCTTAACTCAACACTTGTTTACAAAAATTTGGGCACCATCTCCCCTGTTTATATGCCTAGCCCAGAATTACAATTCAGCAACCAACACATCAACAACAATACCAAATATATTAACATCATTTCCAACACCAACATATGCCGTAAAACAGCCCGCACATTATTTTCCAAATTTTCCAACCAACCAATTCGCGATATAATTATTTAATAATTTTATTTCCGTAAAGAAGTCCAAAATTAACACTAACAACATCCTCCGCATTCTACAAGTTAAATACATTTTTTTTTTCATCCAAAATTTTCTTCAAACCCCATTCCACAATTCAACCATACCAACAAACGAATTTATCACGCTATTTTCTTCGTTCTAATCCGTTAAAACTCTAAATAAACTTGTTAACAATGAAAAGGAACCTTATTCATACCTTAAGTGCACAGCCACCACGTCCACCCTCTTCTCTTTAGTTGATTTTTAGCTCAAATCGAAGGCAACGCGACGTAGAACACTTTTCTCTTCATGGGCTTCGGGATTCGGGGCTCCGATTTTGGTCAAAATTTGATTTTCTCTCTAGGCTCTCCTCTCTCTTTTTCTCTAGAGTTTTCTAGGTTCTCTTGGTCTGAAAATGAGGGAGAGAAACCGAAAATTTTAGTTAAAAAGCATGGGTAATGGGCCTGACCCGAATTGGATTCGGGTTGGGCCGGATTTACTGTTCAACTCGACCCGCCTGCCTTAAAACGTTCATATCTCCTTATCCCGATGTCACCTGTAGGCCTACGACCTACCGTTGGAAAGATAATTCAATTATATACAACCTTTATTTCTGGGAGTTTTCCCAAATTCCAAACTTATAATGCCGTTGTTGCCCCTCCAAGTTAGGTCATCCGAAAATGTTTTCTGAAATCGTCCTTTTAGAGGGCTTACACTCATTTTTGGCTTATGGGTCCTTCTTAGGACTTGCTCAAATTCACATGTACTACCCATATATCTCTTCATATGTCTTTTATAAGATCCCGATGTGTGGGCCCCACCTTAAATTACTGTAACGAGGGTTTTTCGTTAAATAACTTATGAACCAATTCACACCATATTGTCTCCAAATGTCGTATGTGTATATATTCTTAGACTTAGATCACCCAATATTCATCCTTAATCCTTGTTTGACTTAACTCCTTTTCGAGCTCGTACTACGCCGTCTATGATTTTGTAGCGCGAAATTTTTCCGGGGTGTAACATCCTCCCCCCCCCCCTTTAGAACATTCGTCCACGAATGTTCGATTGTCCTTATGAAGCTTCATCATATTTCGGGGAGGTCCCCTTACCAACTATGTACTCGTATTTAATCAGCCCACTTATGAGGGCATTCATTTCCCAACTCCTGCTTTTCCTATTCTAACATATCTTTCGCTTCTATATTCAACAATGCTATTGTCCTTTCTTTTCCAACCCAACCATCCACATCTTTCACTTCTTGTCACACTTCTCGGTTCCTTACAACGTTATCATAATCCCACGTCATATCAAACAAATTTATAACTAGGGTCAGACGCATAGAAGCATATCGGACAGATCCATAATCAGAGTCAGATGTACTGAACTATGGCGGACAGATTCGTAGTCAAAGTCAGACGTATGGAAGTATGTCAGGCAAATCCGTGATCAGAATCAGATGTACAGAGATGTATCAGATAGATTCGTAATCAGAGTCGAACGTGCAGAGGCATATGAGACAGAAACGTAATCAGATTCAGAAGTACAGAGGCATAATAGACAGAGCCTCATCAAAGTCAGAGGCGCAGACGTATAACAGACAGAATCTTAATTAGAATCAAACCACTTCCACTAAGGCTTCAGTGATTTACGAAAATTTCCCCTGTCGACGTTTCATTACTCACCTTGATCGTTGTACCACGAGTTATTTCATCAAAACCTGTTCACTCATTTAGAGGCTTGTTCATCAAATTTCCACACAAATAGGTTTATGTGTCGCTTGTCGACTCTTTCGAAGGTTTTGCTTAATCACATTTCTTATCCTTCATCTTTTCTAATGTCCGTACTCATTTTCTTTTCCAGATATCGTCGCACTAGACTAATTTGTAATGTAGTCAGGGTTTGTCTATTCTTTGACAACATTCGTACCATAAACTCCGCTTCGCTTCATGCATTCCGTTTAGTAAATCCTTCCGTCTATCGCAACATTAGTCGCCGGGACTCAGCTCTTGATCAAAATGGTCACCAGAGGAAAATCATACACATACATATACGTTTCCCACTATCTTACCTGCAAACGTCTCCAACCGCTTTTCAAATTCGCCCCAAATTTCCGAGCGGTATTGCACTTTTTCCTTTCACCCATTTAGTCCGCCTCGGTCTGCGCGACTCCTGTGAGGGTACTAGCTACTCCACACGTTCTCTTTTCCTTTAGGTTACCCCAAATTTCCATTTATATCTTATACTTACACTTGTGACAATTTTTGTATCCTTCCCAGGGGGTCACCCATCCCAGAATTGCTCTGGCCCCAGCATGCCTAACCTCGAAACTTTCATGCGTTTTGATGCGTTAATGCTAACATAATTGCGTCGACTGCCCCACACGACCTTTGCCACGTGATTTAGGGCAGATCGGGGTCTTAGTAAATTTTTGAAAAGTTCCCGTAACGGGCCCCACTCCGGTTTAAACCATACAATTACCATATTGCCCTTCCGAATCTTCAATATTCACTTTCATCTGGGGTTTCTAGATTCACACTGGTGGCGGGGACATCTCAGTCGCCCTTACTTTTAACCACTGGGTCTTTAATCCTTTTAAAATTATTCTGTTGCCGTCACTGAATAATATTCTACAGAAATCATACACACATAGGAAATTCTAGGAAACTCATATACTTATAAATGATCAATCTCGGGCCTGACCTGGGGAGCTGCCGTGGGAAATGTGTCCATCATCATCGTCTGTCTGCCCCCCACTCGTCTGGCTCCCGCTATTACCTGCATCCGAATCGGAGGAGTATAGGTAGCCCGGCAACTCCTGGTTCACTGATGGCCAGGACAAAGGATTGGAGTAGGGCGTAACACTCTCCGGGGAGGCCTGTCTAACATAGTGCTCCACCACAGGAGCTGCTGGCATGTCCCCGGAAACCTCCTCCTCCGGCGTCCCAGAGGAATGCTCTAGTGGATCTGTATCGTGGCTATCCTCCTCCCTGGGGGTAAGAAACTCTGGAGGTATCGTCGTCGGATCCTCCGAAGGGTCAGTATCATAACTATCTTCTCTGAGATCCTCTGCTCTGGGGATCAGAAACTCTGGAGGAATTGTCTCTGGATCCTCCGAAGGGTTTGTCTCAATCGAGTAGCTGGGGCTCTGCTTACTCGGTCCTGGTGATATCCTGGGGGCCTTCTTAGCACCCCTATCCCCATCGTCAGGAGCTGTCCATTTCATTCTTTGTCAATCTACAGTCACCTGCAAAAAGAGGATCAGAAATAATTTCCCAAATGCTGACACTGTTGCTCTTTTGGAGCCTCGCTGTAGACACATCAATTCGTTGGAAAAGAAACATCCTAACAATACAGCTCTATCGCACGATCTAAGATCCAAAGAAAGGGTAACATCCTAAATGTCCCGTAGCCTCCTGTTTATAGATGTGGTGCACAACACACCGATAAACAGGACTCTACAAGACACGGTCTGTAGACACGCCGAGGACTAACCGCTCTGATACCACTTCTGTCACGACCCAACCCCGTAGGCCGCGACTCGTGTCCGAGCAGGACACCTTACGTACCCAGTAACCCCAAACCAACATATAAATTAGATACATAAATATATAAAGCCAAACGGAGTCACAAGCTCTCGTACATAAGCAGATGTAGCGCACAGAAGCCGATAAGACCATCACAGAATACGTATTTCCGAGAACATATACACAACCCACATATGTGTCTACAGACCTCTACGAACAGTAATAACAGAAACATAAGACGGGACAGGGCCCCGTCGTACCCCTAAATAGCGTACATATATACAATAGCAGAATACTATACCAAAATATAGGCTCCGGATAAAAGAGCGCTCCAAAATAGCAGAACAAAGTCCTAAGCGGGAAGATCAGCAAACCTGTCATCTGTACCTGCGCGGCATGAAAACGCAGCCCCCGAAGAAAGGGGGTCAGTACGGAATATGTACTGAGTTTGTAAAGCATGAAGTACAGTAGACGAAATCATAACCGGAACAGAAAATACAGAAAATGAGTGCAAAGTCCAGGATATCAAAATGTATACTTACAAAACGTAAATAATGCATGCAGAAACATATGCCAAATCCGGCCCCAATACGGGACTCGGTGAACAGAACGTGGCGCCACCCCGTCACTGGCGCCACAACACATCATACTTCAGAGTAGGGAATAGCTCCGTAACATATCATAACATACCATATCATATCATATCATATCAGAACATAGGTGTACATGGCACATCATACTCCGGACCCATGTACATGTCATACCTACCCCCTCACATCGAGGCACGACGAACAATGCAGTGGAATACGCTTGATAACAAATCCTGGCCCGGGCTCTGTGAAAGAAGCATTGAGGCATCCACGAGCAGAGTAGTGAGAAACCAAATGCAGGGTAAAGTATAAAAACATTTACACAGACTCAATCGAAGAACCCAAACAACAGATCATTAGAAAGACGTCAGACGATAATCGTAGTGCATACCTTTCGGATGTCACAGTGGATTATGTCAGAACAGAACTTCCGGATTCGTGGTACATATCAAAACATTTCATAGGACTTAATGGAATATTTCAAACAGTTGTCGTTTAGGAATTAGAAGAGCAGCCAAGCGTTTGCTTTAGATATCGTTCGGAAACAATTCAATAGCACAATAGAAGTGGATTCGGAAATAGTGGGCCCGCCTCGGGTCAACCGAGGTGGCGGGCACAAATTATGTGTAATAAACTTTATGGAGTCGCTTATGAGGGTTTTAAGGTAATCGGATTTTATTTACACAAGTTCTAGGTATTTAGACAACTTTTCTAACCATTTGCAACAAAATTAGTTCAATTCCACTGAATGCAACAAGGACAAGTTTAGACGCAGGTTCCGAAGAGTAGAGTAGTCCCCGAGGTCCAAATTCAAACCTAATACATCTAGGACATGCCAAGAGAAGGAAAGGTGGAGCTTTACATACCTTTTCCGCTTCTTACGCTCCTCCAATTTCAAATCCCGAATGCCCCAAAAGCTACAATTGGTCACAAATACCAAACATTGATTATAAGCCTTTAAGAATTCAATCTTAACTCAACACTTGTCTACAAAAATTTGGGCAGCATCTCCCCTGTTTATATGTCTAGCCCAGAATTACAATTCAGCAACCAACACATCAACAACAATACCAAATATATTAACATCATTTCCAACACCAACATATGCCGTAAAACAGCCCGCACATTATTTTCCAAATTTTCCAACCAACCAATTCGCGATATAATTATTTAATAATTTTATTTTCGTAAAGAAGTCCAAAATGAACACTAACAACATCCTCCGCATTCTACAAGTTAAATACATTTTTTTTCATCCACAATTTTCTTCAAACCCCATTCCACAATTCAACCATACCAACAAACGAATTTATCACGCTATTTTCTTCGTTCTAATCCGTTAAAACTCTAAATAAACTTGTTAACAATGAAAAGGAACCTTATTCATACCTTAAGTGCACAGCCACCACGTCCACCCTCTTCTCTTTAGTTGATTTTTAGCTCAAATCGAAGGCAACGCGACGTAGAACATTTTTCTCTTCATGGGCTTCGGGATTCGGGGCTCCGATTTTGGTCAAAAATTGATTTTCTCTCTAGGCTCTCCTCTCTCTTTTTCTCTAGAGTTTTCTAGGTTCTCTTGGTCTGAAAATGAGGGAGAGAAACCGAAAATTTTAGTTAAAAATCATGGGTAATGGGCCTGACCCGAATTGGATTCGGGTTGGGCCGGATTTACTGTTCAACTCGACCCGCCTGCCTTAAAACGTTCATATCTCCTTATCCCGATGTCACCTGTAGGCCCACGACCTACCGTTGGAAAGATAATTCAATTATCTACAACCTTTATTTCTGGGAGTTTTCCCAAATTCCAAACTTATAATGCCGTTTTTGCCCCTCCAGGTTAGGTCATCCGAAAATGTTTTCTGAAATCGTCCTTTTGGAGGGCTTACGCTCATTTTTGGCTTATGGGTCCTTCTTAGGACTTTCTCAAATTCACATGTACTACCCATATATCTCTTCATATGTCTTTTATAAGGTCCCGATGTGTGGGCCCCACCTTAACTTACTGTAACGAGGGTTTTTCGTTAAATAACTTATGAACCAATTCACAGCATATTGTCTCCAAATGTCGTATGTGTATATATTCTTAGATTTAGATCACCCAATCTTCATCCTTAATCCTTGTTTGACTTAACTCCTTTTCGAGCTCGTACTACGCCGTCTATGATTTTGTAGCGCGAAATTTTTCCGGGGTGTAACATGAACTATGACCATGATTATGGAGGAATTGAAGTGAAATTGTGAAATGTGGATAATGTAGATGAATGATGATTGTTGCCTATAATATTGTGAATGTTGTTATGGATGTTCGAGAGTTGATATGGAATATGAGGAAAGTTGTATAAACAAAGGAAATGCTGCACAATTTTCCCTAGCTTTAGTAAGCACGTTCTTATAATCGATTAGCTAATGTTAATACGAACTTTCTTGAAGGTTGAAACGCCAGCATCAAAGGAGAACAATCAAGCGATAGAATTGTTAAACGAAAGAGGTATGTGAGGCTAGTCCCTTCTTTCTATGGCATGAATCTTATGACATGATCTTCCGTCCTTCTGCATGAATTTCCTACATTCCGGAAGACTAAGAGTTTATGTTCATAAATAGCCATATGAGTTAAAGATAAGAGATATTATGAACATGATGATGATGAGCTTAAGTCCAAAGATTCTACAGTTCACGATATGATGTTTCTACAAAGCTAATGATGTTAACTACGATCCATTGATGTTGTTTATTGTATACACTCACCTTATATGCTAATTCCTTCAAGGTAAGGCAGACATGAATGCTCCATAATGGAATCGGGGGTTCACGACCTTATGTCACCCCGATAAAGTATAGCTGTCCTTGAGTTCTGTGCATGCATTATGACGACTACATGATGGTGATATTACACCGCGCCTATATGGCCGGGCAGACACCGCTAAGGCGGGCAGCGTATACACCATGTCTAGATGGCATGGGCAGACACCACTAGTGGGCGGCATGAGATGGTTACCCCAGACGCGGGAGGCCTGGACGCGGGCTAATGATTATCACACCGTACTTATATGGTCGGGCAGCTTATACATACATGCATGTATGATATGATGATGATTATGGAGTAAGCCAGCATGCATTATTTCTTTTATAATTGATAGTCAGCTACAGTTTGCTCCTCATATTATGCTTCCTTATTTCTTTGAGGTATTATTATTGTTGATGCCTTACATACTTAGTACAATGTTCGTACTGACGTTCGTTTTCTTTGGGCGTTGTGTTAATGCCCACAGGTAGGTAGGGAGGCGATCCAGACTCGTAGGAGCTACTAGCAGACTTTGAGAGCACCCCATTATTCCGGAGGTACCATTGATTTATTCTTTTGTGTATATATATGTTTTGGGCATGACGGGGTCCTGTCCCGTCCATATGTCTAGTACTCTAGTAGAGGCTCGTAGATACGTATGTGTGGGTAGTATGGTCTCATGATTTCCTATATATATTGTATGTACATTATTTTGATAGCCGAAGGGCTTATGTATATAAAGGTAATTATGTTTCAATTGAAAAATGGTTTTCCTACGATTATGAGCATAAGAAATACGACTGTACGCAGAATGAGTAATAGAACGAGTGGTGCTCGGTGGTTAGCCCCGGTTACCCCTCATGGCCCTAGCTGGGTCGTGACAGTTCTCCTTCAATGCTCACGTTTCTACCTTCATTTGAGTTATACTATCATTAGAAAATCGATAGCTTAGCATACAAGACTAAAGCTTAGAGAAAATTGGACAGCATCTCCTTTATTTATACGACTTCCTCCATATCATACATCAACTCCCAAACATCAATAATACATTAACAACATCATAACAATAGTCTTTATTCACCTACATTATCCTTACTCCTCAATTCATTTCCCATCATCCATATCTATGGTCATAGCACACTATTACATTCGCTCATATACAATGTTTATCTCATGTTCTCAATATCATTTATAACATAATTATAATCATAACATATCAAGAATCATTACTCTGTATATGTGACCGTGAAATAACCCCTTCAACATCTCGCTTCTGTGACCATTATACGGCACATGATACGGTCCGTATAATTTTATACGGTCCGTATAAGTGACCGTATAATCCCATCAGTGAGGGACCTTCACTGTGACAATTCTGCGGACCACTATACGGACCGTGTAACATTATACGGACTGTATAATCGGCCGTGGAACCCATCTTTTCTCTGATCTTGTTCTCGTCACTTCGTTTGATCTCCAATCCTTATGGAACCTTCTTCATACTTGTTTAACACCTCATAAACGATCTAAAGGACATTATAATTCTTCTCCAAGACACTATTAAATCATCATTAACTTGTTACTCGTAAATCCTTTCTGATACACATCATATGCCTTTCCCTCTCTTGGTAAACTTTCTCCTCTTAATCCGAATGTCTTTGAAATCATAATTAGGGTCATCAAATGTCATTCCTTACTTATTGAAATTCCGTATACTTCGTGCCCTTCGTTAGTCTATTCACTGTGCATCAACGGTAAATTTTTCGAGGTGTAACAATGGCTTGTCTATTTTATTGGTTTTATGATGTATGAATGATACTAATCTTAGTCAGCTTATGATATCTATCGGTACATAGTATTTGTAGTGATACTACCTTGCTGCATTCTTTTGAGTGCAGATTGTGATCCAAAGACTGCTACCCGACCTCATATCTAGCGTTGAGGCTGTTTGCTGACAGATTTAGGGTGAGCTTCTATCCATGCCAGGCCGCCCGAAGATCTTCTTTTATAATGTCTATTTATTTTCTAGACATTTTTGGTCATTTATTTATACAACTTACATTCCTTATACATGTTTTGGATTAGAGTCCTTGTACGGTGACTTTTGGATTTTGGGCTTGTAATAATTAGGACTTCGGCATTTACTTCCTTATTTTATGGCATGACTAATTTTAATATATCTCGTGCTTGAATGGTTAATAAGTAATTCAATTGATTAATATAGAATGGACTTGAATGAGTAGATGGCTTACGTTTTGGGTTCGCCCAATAGGAGTTAGTGTCGGTGCCAGTCATGGCGGGTTGGGTCGTGACATCACTTTCAGGGGTCTGATGGATTTTAGTTCAGATTTGAGGTATGACAGGTTTTACTGAGCATTATCGTGGTGTACGAATAGAGTTGATGATGTCTAACCGAGGGCAGCTATTTGAGAGTTCACGACAGTACTTAGTGATTGAAGATTTGAGAAGGTTTGAGCTACAATTTTGGCTAAGTGGTTTCGATACCGGGTTACGAAACTAACAGACTTGGAACTAGTGTAATCAGCTTTGGGTAAGATTAGTTTTGATGAAATTGCTTAGAATTTCCTCGGATAAAGCAAGGATTCTTTTATGGCGAAAGGAAATTATGATTTGGGCTTATGGCATCGGTCTATGTGTTTCTAAGGAATCTTAGTGTGAAGGACAGCCTGGGAAGGTGTGAGAGAAGGATTGGTAGAATCAAAATATTTTATCGTTACAGGTTAGACAACGTTTTGTGGCCACAAATAAAGGGTGGTGGTGATTAAGGTAATATTTGTGGATTCAATCTAACATGTATAGAGATATGGTTATAATCAAATCAGGAAATTCGAGTGGAGTCAATTGTCACATTCGAGGATCATATGTCAAGGAAAGTTTGGCTATGAAGAAATGGAAATTTTGGTCATTGAGCTAAGTTAAAGGTAGTTTGACAGATAATGTCACGACCCAAACCGATGAGTCATGACGAGTGCCTGACCTCTACTGACCAGACACCCTTATACTCATACCTGGATCTCAATGAATAACAGGGTAGCCCATAAATTACTTATAACTAAACTATACTAACCCTGTAAGAACAACACCATGAACTCTGTATCAAGAACTCACAACCACCCGTATATATACATACTGAAAATAACAATGCAAGTCGACTAGTCCGCTACATAGGTTATACAACAAAATAAGATCCGACAAGGCTACATAACATCCCAACTATATACAACTATCTATAGACGTCTAATGGAGTACAAAGCTGTAGAAAGGATGGGAGAGGGCCCCATCATACCCATATATACCTCTCAAAATAGCATACCAAAATGGACTGCAGCTCCGAACCAAGTGGAGCGCACTGAATACTGCTGGGTGGAAGTCCTACTGAGCTGGACCGCCTATCTGTCTACCTGAACCTGTGGGCATGAACGCAGGTCCCCCAAGCAATATGGAAGTCAGTACGAATAATGTACCGAGTATGTAAGGCATAAGAACAACATATACATAAAAACCATAAAAGGTATCTGAAACATGGAAGCTAATCCAAATATCTGAACACCTCTGTGTACTCTGTATAATAGAAACGTGCCTCTGTGGTGTATGATATGCATGCTTTCTTTCGAAATCATATACATAGATCATAATATAACGACTAGTGTTGTGGAACGTATAGCCCGATCCATACATCATGTCATCCCGCATCCGGGGTAATCTCATAATCTGCCACTGCAGTGGTGTACACATCTATGTGTCTGCCCAGCCGACTATAGTGCGGCGCAATGTAAGAAAATAACTGTACATATATATACATGCATGAAAAACTCGTAAAAAGGATACTCTGAACTCCTTAGGATAACATCAGAACCTAGTATGTCAGTGTAATAAACCTCTGGAAGCTATTGATATGAAACATATGAGGTCAAGGATACAAATTCCCCTACACTATCTTGGAATAGAGTCTTTGGGACTCGCTTGCTTACTTCTTTCATTCGTATCATGAGGATCGTGCTAAATGAAAGAAAGGGATAGCCTTCACATACCTCGAAGTCTATTTAAATGTCCAACGTTTACTTCCCGAGCTCACAAGTCTACAACAAAGATAATATAGGTTACAATTAGACCATATACATCTCTTACTATCCAATTCAGGTACGAATGAAACTTAACGAAATTTGGGCAGCATTTCCCCTATAATTCTTACTCCAATCCCACTCCAAAAAAGCTCACAATATATACAACATTATCAACAACAACAAAAACATTCACAAGCTATATTCCAAGAATTTCCAGCCACAACAAAACTTAGGAAATTACCAAACAGTCGATACAACAACAACAACGTCAAAATATGATTTCCCGCTATTAACTCCATATTTCTCATCCCACAATTTAGCTATGACCCGTACGAACTTAAATATATCAAGAATGGGAGAATTCTTACCTTATATGCCAATAATTACTCTTTTTCTACCTTACTTCACTACGAAGAAATCCCGAATCCAACAACACGGCAAAACAAAAAATGAGATCGAAGCGGTGCCCAACACCCGTATTTTGTTCTTGACAAGAACTACACTTTGTTGCCTCAAATTGCAAGTGCCATTTCTACTAGTGTAACTTCAAGTTACTGTCTAAAATGAAGATTACAGATATTGCTAAGAGGAAAGTAATGTTACTACCAGTACACTTCGTTGTGTATTTAATTTCCAAAAGAAGATTGCTAAGTTTGCATGACTTTTCCATGCAAAACACATTACTGCACACACACACACACACACACACACACACACACACACATATATATATATATATATATCCTCCTTGTGAAAGCTTTCCGTTAAATTCCTATGTCTATCAATGTATCTATATCCATCCCTTGTTTTAGTGGGTATGGGGTCCACTTAAGTATAACCCCTTCATAATAATTATTCTTCACTAAATGGTGACACCAACTCCTACAATCTGCATAGTAATGGGTTTATTTTCATCCTACAGCCACGTGAAAGGTGGTTCCATTTAGCACTTATCCAGCTTTATTTATTTCTTTATCTCCGCTATAATTCAATAATCAATCAATTACTCACATAGTTACTTTCTCGATCTCAATCGACTTAAATAGTACTTATATACTCATTATTATACTCATGTGATATAGCACTAGTCCATAACCTCTTTTTCCACACACAAAATATTATTTGCAATTATCGTCGTCACACTTTTTCGTCTTAATTCATTTCAGGACTCCATTCCTTGAATACACCGAGTTCTTGATTTTCATGCTTGAATATGACCAAATCCTCCAGGCTCGGGTAAATTTGATCATGTTGGACGGTTCCATTTCCTAGTCCAAAAATACGGGACATTATAGCTTGGACCATATTTCATTCAAATAAATTTTGAACCTCGACGAACCTTATTTTCTTCAATTTGTTTAACTTCTAATCCTAATGATATATCTATACCATCACTCTAACCACCTATAATCTTTGGGGATAACCTCATCTTCCATTACTAATGTCATTTAACTTGCAAGCTTTCCAACACATGAAAACACGGGATGTAACATCCTTCCCCCCTTTAGAACATTCGTCCTCGAATTTTTAACTTTCCCGCACTTTATTTCCTGGTGGACTTGATTCTTGTATGAAGATGTAAACCATCTTTGGATGTCATCGTCATTTTCCTTAAGAGGTCATCAATCAGTACGACATAAGTACACTGGTTATGGAAAACTTATAACGAATCAATTCGAGCTAGAACTCGTCTATCATGTTGTACCTTGCTTCGTTTAACTTAATACCCTTCTCCACTTGATATCAGTTAACATTGAACCTCCAAAGAAAGTGCTCACAACTTAGCTACCTTTGCAATGAACCGTAAGTTACTATATCCATCTATGCTCGAAGCTTAAGTTGAGTTTTTCTTGTTTTGGAGTTGCCTCTCCAGTAACACTGTATAATAGGAGTTGTCTTCCCCTTGAGTAGGTTTACAATTGCATACTGGCTTCTCCTATTCCCTTTGAATAGTAAAAAAAAACTTTATCTTTCTTACTAATGATTCTCTGTTGCTACTTTTTCTCTCTTATCTTACTTACATCTTTGTTTGCCTTGAGTACGCCCCATTTTCCTTTAGCCTAGTTCTATTTCTCCTAGTTCCTAATTCTTCTGAGTTACTCATTCATTGCTTACTTCCTTTCCTTCTTGCTACCTATCCAGTTATATCCCTTTATACTCTTCATAGAGCTTGTTCAATAACACGCGTTTCTTATGAATTGTTACCCGAAATTCGTTGTCATTCTGAATTTATTGAGGTCTATAATGCATCAACTATTTTCATTAACCACTCCCTTGGCATCTCTAGAATATCCGTCCAAGAAATACAGGTGAGTCACTCTCCTGATATGATCCTTCTTGATACCTAAACTCATCAGTCCCTTTTCACGGCTAATTATTCTTGATATCTTTTGTCCTTATCATTTTATTCTTCCCATGATCATAATCTTATAGTCATTACCTCTATACCCACATTACTAAATCAACCATGTGAATCCTTATATCGTTCATCTTTTAGTTTTTTGAGGAAACATAATAGTCAGAAAAACCTTTTCTTACCTTTATACTCTTCTTCGGGTGTCTATTCTCATTTATCTTATGCCTGAAGAAAAGCCACAGTACTCGCATGATGTATCATCCTAAGGGATATAAATCATATGTTAATCATGTACCACGATAACTATTTTGCACCCCTCTGAGGTAAATACATATACATCTCGAATTAACACTCATTATATGAATAATCTCTTTTGGACCACATCTATCATCACAAAATTTACCATTTTGGACTTCCCTCCCCTCTTTCGTCCTATGGCCCATATCTTTCATTATTTCGTCCTACGTCTCGGCTGGTCACATTATCTCATAATGTCTAAGATTAATTCTCTTATCGTCGTTTGGTTTCTATAACCATTAAACCATAGGGTAGATGCCTTTGTCCAAGTGTTTCTTCCCATAAGTTCATTAAGACCCATAGATCATCTTACACATTCATCAATATAGCTCGTAACTAATCCATGTCTCCTTTACCGCATTGTCCCGAACTTGCCATCTCTTGATCTACCTTTTCTCAGTAATCTGTTCTTGAGACATTGTTACATAGCTTACATTATTTGTTGTCTTGTCTCACAATACATCAATGAAACAGGAGGGGATATCAAATGAGGAACAACTTGTAACTGACTGTCAGTTTTAATAGAAATAATGCATGCTAACTTACTTCATAAACATCATCATCATATCATGTATGCATATATATATGTATAAGCTTCCCGACCATATAGGTACGGTGTGATCATCATTATCCCGCGTCCAGGCCTCCCGCGTCTGGGGTAACCATCTCATGTCGCCCAGTAGTGGTCTCTGCCCATGCCATCTAGACATGGTGTATACGCTGCCCGCCTTAGCAGTGTCTGACTGGCCATATAGGCGCGGTGTAATATCATCATCATGTACTCATCATAATGCATGCATAGAGACTCAAAGACAACTATACTTTATCGGGGTGACTTAAGGTCGTGAACCCCCAATTCCGTTATGGAGCATTCATAAGCATTCTGCCTCACCTTGAAGGATTTAACATATAAGATGAGTGTATACAATGAACAACATCAATGGATCATAGTTAGAATCATTAGCTAGAGGATCTTTAGACTTAACTCATCATCATCACTATCTAGCTCATAACATGTCTCGTTTCTCTACCTCATGTGAAGCTCTTTATAATCATAGACTCATAATTGTCGGAATGTAAGAAAGTCATAAGAAAATAGGAGAATTCATGCCATTGGAGTCATGCCTTAGAAGGAAAGGACTAGCCTTACATACTTTTTCGTTTAGCTATTCTATCGCTTGATCATTCTCCTTCAACGCTCCCGTTTCTACCTTCAAGAGAGTTTGTATTAACGTTAGCCAATCGATTACATGAACATGTTCAACTAAAGCTAGAGAAAATTTGGGCAGCATTTCCTTTGTTTATACAACTTTCCCCATATTACATATAAACTGTCAAACATCTATAATTACATTCACAACATCATAATCAATAATCTTCATACACCTACATTATCCACATTCCACAATTTCACTTCCATTCATCCATAATCATGGTCATAGTACACTAATACGTTTCTTCACATATAATGCTTATATCATGTTCTTAATGTCATTTATAGCATACTTATAATCACAACATATCAAGAATCATAACTCATTTCAAACTACTACTAAAAAATGCCACTATCCTCACATTCATGACCCAATTTCTATCTCCTTCTACAATCCAAGTCTTTCAACCTCTCAATACCTTAAACAACATAGAATGATCATAAAACTTACCTTAGATAGTGTGGGAATGATCCTTGAGTGGAAATACTTCACTTGAGCCAAAACCCTAGTTCACTTCCAATGGGATTCCATGACTTGGATAAACTCTAATGAGTTTCTTACACTTGATTTTCTTGGTTTGATGAAGTTGATCATAAATTTATCTTGTGTTCTTGTGGAAGAAATGTGGAGATCTTTCTAGAGAGTTCTTGAAGTGGTGTGAGAAAATGAAATGAAATAAATGAGGTTCTGGTCCCTTATATCAATTTTAAAATCTGTCCCGACTCGGTTTCACAGACTAACATACGGTCCGTATCTTTTATATGGACCGTATGTCTGGCCGTATCTTTGGTCCAATGGAAGTCCCATTCTGGGCAGAACATACGGCCAGTATGTTGGGCCGTATAATGCCCAGCTTTTCTGAACTCTTTCTCGTCGACTCGTTTGATCTCCAATCCTTATGGAACCTTCTTAACACTTGTTTAACACTTCATTAACAATCTAAAGGATATTATAACTCTTCTCCAAGACATCCTTAAGTCATCATTAATTCGGTACTGGTAAATCTTATCCGACACATAACGTATACCTTGCCTTTCTTGGAAAACTTTCTTCTCTTGCCTCAAATGTCTTTGAAATTTCAATTAGGGTCATCAACTGCTATTTCTTACTTATTGAGACATCGTATACTTCGTACCCTTCGTTAATCTAGCCACTGTACATTAACAGAAAATTTTCCGATTGGATGGTTTGATGTAGGGGAAACAAAGCTAGTGGGCCCATACTTGATCCAACAGGCGGTAGAGAAGGTCAAGCCTATTCAAGATCGATTATTAACATCCCAAAGTCATCAAAAATCCTATGCAGACAATCGTCGATGAGGCTTGGAATTCCAAGTTAAAGATTGGGTATTCTTGAAAGTATTGCTGATGAAAGGTGTAATGAGATTTGGCAAGAAGGGAAAGCTTAGTCCCCGGTATATCAGGCCCTACAAGATTGTGCGCAAGGTAGGCCAAGTAGTTTATAACTTAGATCTGCCTTAGGATTTGGAGTCAGTCCACCAAGTTTTTCATGTGTCAATGCTTCCGAAGTGCGTGGGAGATCCTTCCCGAATTATGCCTGTAGAAGATTTCAAAGTTACTGAGAAATTGTCTTATGAAGAAGTACCCATTGCTATTCTAGATAGGCAGCTTCGGAGACTCAGAACAAAAGACGTAGCTTCAGTTAAAGTACCGTGGAGAAACAATAATAGGGAAGAAATGTTTTGGGAAGTTGAGGAAGATATGAAGTCCAACTACCCACATTTTTTTCCACTCCCAGAAGAGCTCCATCCAGAGACACCATTATCATCAAGTATGTGACGCTTCTTTGAGTGATTTCTTGGTCATGTGTGGCCAATATGGATATTGATGTTGTAGCCCTGTGAGGCACTGTATATCTAGGATGTTGCGACAGGATGGTAGTGGTAAAATTACAAGGGAAGCTCTAGTGGAATTTTTGTAGCATTCTTAAGAGCTTAACATTTGAGGACGAATGTTTTTAAAGGGGGGTAAAATGTTACACCTCAAAAACATTTCGGGTCGTCTGCGTTGTAAGTAAACTAACGTTAGCTCGGAGAGATCATGGAACCCTTATAAGGTTAAGGAATACTCTTAACAAGTGTTAAGAAAGTGTCTAAAGTTTCCGGGATCAAGCAAATTCAAGAAAATAAGTTTGACGAAAATTTGGAAAAAGTTGGCAGAATTTTAGACAAAACATTTCGGTCAACTTTAGAGGGGTATATCTCCTAGTATATCAGGAGTTTTGAAGTGAAACAAAATCCTAAATTGATGTTCAGGAAGTCTAATTTTCAATGCAACAAATCGTTCCTCATAACGACATCGAAGAAGGGAGTTATGGGCATTTCAAGATAAGCCTCCAAGCTGCAAAAAGGCTCCCCGCGGGCCCCACTTGAAAAATTGGTGGAACCGACTCCCCTTTTTTCATCATTTGCACTTCTTTTGAGTTCTAAACACATCCATAAACTTCTCTTAAACACTTATAACCCCTTAAACCAAGAACTCAACAAGATTACACCAAATTAGTTCATGAAAAGTGATTGTTCTTGTTTCTACTTGATGTTGTGGTGAGTTTGGTTTTGAAAAAAGTTGGTGTGGCTAAAGTTCTTCAAGTATAAGGTGTGTTCTTCATCCTATCTCTTATGTTGAGTTGATAAGGTTTAGCAAGTCTTAAAAGTGAAAATAGTTATGGAGGAAAGGTTATAAAGTGTTGTGTTGTAGCTGTTGAGTTTATGGACTATTTTGAGCATGTGGTAGCCATGTTGTTGGGATAATTTACATGTATATGGATGGTATCTAAGGTTTTTGTTGTGTTGATAAGATTATGCTCCTTTATTAGGAAGAAAGGAGGTGTATATTGTTATTGTATGTTGATAAACATCGAGTATGATGTTTTATGGAATATTTTGGTATTGATGATGATGTTGTTGGTGTTAGTGTTGTTGTTGTTTTAGTGGTTGTTAGTAATGTGATTTTGGGCTAGGGATATAAGCAGGGGAGATGTTGCCCGAATTTTGGTAGATTCTAAAGGGGCTTAATTTGAAGACATAAGATAAGCAAATGGTGATAAGCCTAATAGTATATGAATTCTCTTGCATGTAGATTTACGAGCTTGGAAGGATAACGTTAAGTAATAGGAGACCAAAAAGGTATGTAAGGCTAAACCTTTCTTTCTAAAGGCATGACTATTTTCTTATGAACTCATTCATGTTTTCCATAACATCCTTATCCCAAAAAAGCTAGAAGTTCATGATTCTCAAAGTTCTTATGATGCTAAAGATAGATGTTTTCTAATATGTTAATAATGATGAGGACGACCCATTTCTAGAAATTCCAAGGCTTATGATTCTGATGCTATCATGAGATTGTTGAGCTTATTTCATGGATTTCTTGATTTTATTCATTGTTGTTGATCTCACCTTATAATAATTGTTCCTCCAAGGTGAGATATAGCGATGATGATTGTTCCATAACATAAATCGGAGGTTACTGACCTTACATCACTCCGATAAAGTTGTAGCTTTTAATTTGTCTCTCATGCATGCTTGATATATACATATGTATGTATTTTAATAATATAGTGCCTACATGGCCGGGTAGACACTACTACAGTGGGCGGCTTATGGATAATAATAATAACACCGTGCCTATACGGCCGGGCAGACACCACTAGTGAGAGGCGTGAGATGATTACCTCAGTTGCGGGAGGCCCGGACATGGGGTAATGGTGATAACACCGTGCCTATATGGCCGGGAAATTTACTTGTATATATTTATGGTGCTGTTTTAAAAGATAAAGTTAGCAAGCATTGTATTCGCCTTATGAGGCAATCAGATGTACAGGTTGTCTTTATTTCATGTTATGTTCGATAACTTGTGTTATCTTATTATTCATGCCTTACATACTTAGTAAATTGTTCATACTGATGTCCTTTCTTGTGGACGCTGCGTTCATGCCCGCAGGTAGACAGGTAGAAGATCTGATCCTTAGGAGATTCATTAGCGGAATCTCAGAAATGCTTCAGTTGTTCTGGAGCTGCAGTCTTTTTGTACTTCTCTTTCGTATATACATACTTGGGCATGGCGGAGTCCTGCCCCATCTGTATGGATTCATGTATTCTATGTAGAGGCTCGTAGACGGATATGTGTAGCTAGAAGTCCCGTATCTTTATCAGTTCATATTGTTGTATTATATTTTGGAAGCCTTTTTGGCCTATGTTTATGGTCATAGTTATTGATGATTATACAACGATGTGTATTTATCTAGTGACATATGCCTTTACAAATTATGATACCCATGATCTGTCTTTGTGGTCCACCTAGAAATGATTATGAGATGTATGTTCAGAGGTGCTCGTTGGGTTAGCTCCGAGAGCCTTTCATGACCCTCGAGTTGGGTCGTGACAAAAGGGTGAGTTTGGGTGCCACGTATGGGTGATTTGATTAAGACTATTCTGACAGAGGCTCACAGTTCGAGGTATTCTATTCATCCTGGCGCTACTAAGATGTATCGCAATTTGAGACAACACTACTGCTAGACGAGGATGAAGCGGGATATAGTGAAGTTCGTTACTCAGTGTTTGAATTTCCAGCAGGTAAAGTATGAACATCAGAAACCTAGGGGCACACTTCAGAGGATGCCCATTCCTAAGTGGAAGTGGGAAAGAATAGCAATGGATTTCATTGTTGTTCTTCCGAAGACATTGGGGAAGTTTCAATCTATCTGGGTTATTGTTGACAGGTTGACTAAGTCTGCCCACTTTTTTCCGGTGCGAATAACTTATGACGTGGAGAAACTAGCCAAGTTCTACATTTGTGAGGTGGTTAGGCTACATGGGGTTCCTATCTCTATCGTGTCCGACAGGGACACAACTTTCACATCTCGATTTTAGGAACATTTGCATGAGGAATTGGGTACTAGGTTGGACCTTAGTACAGCTTTCCACCCTCAGACTGACGGGCAGTCCGAGCAGACTATTCAGGTTCTTGAAGATATGCTTTGGGCTTGTGTTACATACTTTAGTGGTCATTAGGATCAGTTCTTGCCATTGGCCGAATTTGCATATAATAATAGCTACCACTCGAGCATTGACATGGCTCTATTTGAGGAGTTGTATGGGAGGAGGTGTAGGTCTTCTAGGGTGGTTTAATGCGTTTGAGGTGAGACCTTGGAGTACGGACCTTCTAAGAGAGTCCTTAGAGAAGGTGAAGGTGATTCAAGCTAAACTTCTGGCCACACAGAGTAGGCAAAAAGAGTATTCAGACCGTAAGGTCCGACATCTTGAGTTTGGAGAGGGAGAACAAGTGTTGTTGAAAGTATCACCCATGAAGGGTGTGATGAAGTTTGGGAAGAAGGGCAAGCTTAGCCCGATGTACATTGGGCCGTTTGAGATTCTCAAGCATGTGGGGGAGGTAGCGTATGAGTTGGGTTTACCTCTGGGTCTATCAGGCGTTCATCCGACATGTCACATTTCGATGTTGAAGAGGTACCACGGCGATGGTTCGTACATAATCCGTTGGTATTTGATTTTTCTAGATGAGAACTTGACATATCAGGAAGATCCTGTTGCTATCTTAGATAGGGATGTTCGCAAGTTGAGGTCCAAGGAAATAGCCTCCGTGAAAGTTCAGTGGAAGAATCTCTCGGTGGAAGAAGCTACTTGGGTAACAGAATCGGATATGCGTAGCAAGTATCCTCGGCTTTTTGCCGAGTCAGGTAACTTTTCTTAGATTCCTCATCTTTGTCCGTTCGGCGACGAATGGTGTTTTAATTGGAATCTAGTGTAACGACCCTCCCGATCGCAATGGGAATTATTCGATCACCCAACCAAATAGAACGTTCCTAAGGGTAGAATGAGCTAATAGAAACTCGATTATATAAGTCAAAGAATAAAAAACTTGACTTGTTTGTGATTGTTGTTTGATTGTGTTGAGTCCAACGGGGGGGGGGGGGGGGTAAGGGGGTACCAAAGGAAATTAGAACTCCGTTGGGAATTCCGAGGCCACGGGTGAGTTCATATGGTGTTTTTATGTCTATATACATGTTTTGTTTTTGTTTGTGAGGCCTCGGATGAAATGTTGGGTGGTGGAGTTGAATAACTATGAAATTTGTGAGCTCACTGGTTCATTGGTACCGCTGCGGCGGAAGTATCACCGCCATGGCGGGACCGCTGTAGCGGCTAGCTTCTCGCCTCAGCGGTGAGTCAAAATTCGTTGTGTCTGCTGTGGTGGGCACTGGACCGCTATGGCGATATTGCTATAACATGATCAGGCCCGCCATTGCGGAGGTCAGGTTTAGTGTGGTCCGTTATAGCGAGCACTTGGCCGTTATAGCGAGACTGCTGCAACGGTCAACGGGAACAGAAAGTCGGCTTTTAAACACTTAGTTTCAAATTCTTTATTCATAAAACTCCAAAATAGTTCCCTACAAGCACCTAGGGAAAATTTCCAAGCTAGGGCAAGAATAACATTGAGAGGTAAGTCTCAACCATTCCTTCCATCATTATGCTATCATATTCATAATTATCACCCTTTTTATGGGTCTATAATAGTGAATTAGAACTAGTAACCCTAGAACCTAATAGACCTTCTATAGTTGATTAGTTATGATTGTTAGCTTGTGTTTATCTTCTAATGGCTTAGGTTATCACCTTTTAATCAAGAATTGAACCATTAGACTCATGAACTAAGTAAATTGAGACTTCGGGTTTCATAAAAATTGTAGCTTGACCATGCAAACTGCTTGTAATAGATGTTTTGATTGAATAGCCTTATAAATTGATAATTGGTGGTTTGTAGGACAAATGTTTGGTTGATTTACACCTAGAAATAATTCACCCATTGAATTAGGGCTTGAGGGAAGGGTGTTCTTAAATTGATTTCGTGATTAGAGTAATTATGACTTATTGAGCATTCTAATTGCTAGACTTTGAGCATTCCGAGGGTTTACGGAAGGGAAAGGCGATGGCGGAGTAATCTGCATTGTCCCAGCTCTACATTTGAGGTAGGTTACGGTCTACTTGAGTTAGACTTTAATTAGTTGATTGTATGTGTTGTGAAATTGATAGGAGAAAGCATGTCTGGTCTTCACATATAATTGTGTGCAGTTGACCTTCCTATATGTTGTTGTTTAAGTGATTATGTGGGCTTCGTGCCACTATTCATTATGTTGAGACTTACAAGTTGATGGTGTTATGATGAGAAGCTATTATGATCTTCTTAGTTGAATTGAGATACGAATGATAATTTGATTATTGACAATAATCTGACATTAGACGCGGATATATATGCATATATGAAAAGGCTCATATGACTGGGGGTGAGGATGAATCCTAGATATAAACATGCACATTTGATCGGGGGTGAGGATATGGCCTAGTGGTGAGCTCGGGTCCGAGGAGTGAGTCCGGAATGAGTGGTACATGGACACCATGGGTCCCCTGTAGGTCATGACTACTGAGCAATGACATCAGTTAGCATGTGTTTACAACGTGTATATGGTTATTATTGGTAGACTTATTCCGTTGTTTGCTTCAGTTGATCTAACGGTTGATATCATTGGGTGACTTGATTTCTATTATCCTTGGTTGACTTGTTGTTGGGTTATTTGATTATGTGTTGTTGGATGGCTTTCACGACCCAACTGGAGGGCCGTGACGGGCACCCGGTGCTAACCCACCCGGGCACCTTTTATCATACTTTCACATTTACATTTAGGGGAGCAACATATTTAAATCATACTTTCCATCATTATTCATACCAATTCCATTCGGCCACAATACATATATCATCATCAATAACAATGCCCATATAAAAGTACATAAGCCGACGAGGCTAACAAAATGACATCCAAAATATAGGCCGACAAGGCCGAACACATCTAACTATATACACATGTCTACGAGCCTCTAAGGAGAGTATGTCATATCATATAGGCGGGACAGGACCCCACTATGCCCATAAATATGTACACCAAAGAATAAATACCAAAATTTGTAGCTCCGAATCAAATAGAGCTCCGCTATGTAGTCCCTGATAAATAAAGCTATGGATCAAGCCTGTCTCCCTGGCCACCTGCGGGCATGGCGCAGCGTCCACAACAAAAGGACATCAGTACGAAAAATGTACTTAGTATGTAAAGCATGATCAACATCATTATGAATGCATAATAGACAACATAAGAGATAGCATAGGATGGGAGATAGTAGTATCATCGTCATAAACACTTACTTGCTTTTCATAGGGACTTTCCATTTGTAATGCGTGATTTTGTACATACATCCATAGCTGTATCCGTATTCATATCCATACCCATTTTCGTATTCATTCTCGTATTCATAGCATATTCGTATTTATACTCATATTTATATCGTATACCTATCCATATCATGTACGTAGCATACCCGACCATGAAGGTTTGGTGGTTTCACATACCTGGCCATGAAAAGGCTTGGTGTCATACATACCTGGCCCTACCAAGGCTCAGTGTTATACATACCTGGCCCTACCAAGTCTCAGTGTTTTCCGTACCCAACTGCAGTGGTGCATGCAATACATATATATTCTACCCGGCCATATAAGCTCGGGGTTTTATAATAGTCATACATAGGCACATATACATAAATGCTCATAAGCATCTTTAGCATCATTACTAACGTCGTTCATTACATCTATGCTTAAAGGATTACTCATCATATGAGGAATTTAGTACAATCGTAACATATCGAGAATCATGAGCTTAGTAGCTTTTGAAGATGACATCATTTGGAGGACATCATAGGCTTATAGAAGATTAGATTTTTGGCCAAAGAACCATGCCTTATGAAAGAAGGGTCAGCCTTACATACCTTTTCGTTCAACTATTCTATCACTTGCACATTCTCCTTCAATGCTCGCGTTTCTACCTTCATTAGAGTTATACTATCATTAGAAAATCGATAGCTTAGCATACAAGACTAAAGCATAGAGAAAATTTGACAACATCTCCTTTATTTATACGACTTCCTCCATATCATACATCAACTCCCAAACATCAATAATATATTCACAACACCATAACAATAGTCTTTATTCACCTACATTATCCTTACTCCTCAATTCACTTCCAATCATCCATATCTATGGTCATAGCACACTATTACATTCACTCATATACAATGTTTACCCCATGTTCTCAATATCATTTATAACATGATTATAATCATAACATATCAAGAATCATTACTCAATCCAAGCTACTATTCAAAAATGACACTATTCCCACATTCATGACCCATTTAATATATCCTTCTAGAATCCAAGTGTTTCAACTTCTCAATACCTTAAACAACATGGAAATACCATAAAACATACCTTAGATGTTGTAGGAATATGCCTTGGGTGGAAATACTTCACTTGAGCCAAAACCCTAGTTCACCTCCAATGAAATTTCTTGACTTGGATGATCTTTAATGAGTTTCTTACTCTTGGTTTTCTTAGTTTGATGAAGTTGATCATAAATTTCTCTTGAGTTCTTATGGATGAAGAGTGGAGAGGGTTCTTGAAGTGTTGGGTGAAAATGAAATGAAATAATGAACTCGGTCCCTTTTTAATAACTTAGAAATCTGATCCGTCGAGAAATTATACGGACACTTATACGGTATGTATAAACTTATACGGTCCGTATAAGTGACCGTGAAATAACCCCTTCAACATCTCGCTTCTGTGACCATTATACGGCACATTATACGGTATGTATAAGTGGCCGTATAATCCCATCAGTGAGGGACCTTCACTGTGATGATTCTGCGGACCATTATACGAACCGTATAACATTATACGGACCGTATAATCGGCCATGGAACCCATCTTTTCTCTGATCTTGTTCTCGTCACTTCGTTTGATCTCCAACCCTTATGGAACCTTCTTGATACTTGTTTAACACCTCATTCACGATCTAAGGGACATTATTATTCTTATCCAAGACACTATTAAATCATCATTAACTTGTTACTCGTAAATCCTTTCCGATACACATCGTATGCCTTGCCCTCTCTTGGCAAACTTTCTCCTCTTACTCCGAATGTCTTTGAAATCTTAAGTAGGGTCATCAAATGTCATTCCTTACTTATTGAAATACTGTATACTTCGTGCCCTTCGTTATTCTATTCACTGTGCATCAACAGGGAATATTTCGAGGTGTAACATTCTCCCCCCCTTAAGAACATTCGTTCTCTAATGTTAAGTCCTCGGGGATTCTATAAAAAAAATTGCCAGAGTTTCCCCTGTAATATAGCACTACCACGCTGTCACAACAGCCCATAATAACAATGCCTCACAGGGCCACAACATAATAGCAATAGAGTTTGGCCACACACGGCCCAAATGCATAAAAAGGAAAACATACATACCTTATGATCTTGATGTCTCATCTTAGATCTCTTCTAGGGGATGAAATAAGTGCGGGTACTTGGATTTCATAATTTCATCCGCTTCCCATGTCATTTCTTCTCAGTTATTGTTTCTCCACAAAAAATTAACTGAGGCCACTTCTTTGGTTCTAAGCCTCCGTACTTGCCTATCTAATATGACAATGGGTACCTCTTCATAAGTCAACTTTTCTGTCACTTGAACATCACTTACTGGCACGATCCTAGTAGGATCTCCGACACATTTACGAAGCATCAGGACATGGAAAACTGGGTGAATTGACTCCAAATCAGGAGGTAGATCTAATTCATAAGCCACTTTACCTACTTTGCGCATAATATCATAAGGCCCAATGTACCGGGGACTAGCTTCCCCTTTTTTCCAAATCTCATTGCACCCTTCATTGGTGACACTTTTAAGAATACCCAATCTTTCACTTGGAACTCTAAGTCCCTTCGACGATTATCTGGATAGGACTTTTGATGACTTTGGGCTGCTAATAACCGATCTTGTATGAGGTTAAATTTCTCTATGGCTTGCTGGACCAAGTCTGGCCCTCTCAATTTAGTCTCTCCTACCTCGAACTACCCAATTGGGGATCTACACTTTCGCCCATATAAAGCCTCATACGGTGCCATTTGGATGCTAGAATGATAACTATTATTATAAGCAAATTCAATAAGCGGTAAGTGATCATCCCAATTACCTCTAAAATCTATCATTCATGCCCGTAACATATCCTTAAGAGTCTGAATGGTACGTTCAGCTTGTCAACCAGTCTGCGGGTGAAATATCGTGCTAAGGCTCACTTGAGTCCCCAAACCTTCTTGGAAGTACTTCCAAAAATTAGCTATAAACTGAGTTCCTCTATCAGAGATAATAGATACTGGAACACCATGGAGTCGCACTATCTCTTTAACATAAAGCTTTGCATAATCTTCTACCACATATGTAGTTCTAACTGGTAAGAAATGAGCTGACTTTGTGAGTCTATCCACAATCACCCATATAGAATCATACTTACGTTGAGAACGGGGTAAGCCTGTAATGAAGTCCATGTTAATTACTTCCCACTTCCAAGTTGGAATTTATATATCTTGAAACAATCCGCCCGGCTTTTGGTGCTCGATTTTCACTTGTCGACAGTTGGGACATTGAGCTACGAATTTCGCTATATCTTTCTTCATCCCATTCCACCAATATATATATTTAAGATCATGGTACATTTTCGTTGCTCCGGGGTGGACAGAATAACGGGAACAATGAGCTTCTCTCAATATTTGGTGGCGTAAAACTGCCACATCAGGAACACATAATCTGCCTTGGCATGGAATAAATCCATCTCTTGAGATCTCAAACGATGACTTCTCCTTCTGAGGGAGTGTATCTCTGTAATGCATTAGCATGGGATCTTCGTATTTTCGCTCTTTCACTTCCAGTACTAGCGACGAGACTGCTGAATTCTGAATGGTAGTTCCCCTGCTACCTGAGTCCACTACTCGAACTCCTAGGCTAGCTAACTGCTGGAGCTCACGAGCCATTTCTCTTTTCTCTGGTCGAACATCACACAAACTTCCCATGGATCTACGGCTAAGAGCATCAGCCACAACATTTGCCTTTCTAGGGTGATATAGGATATCAGCATCATAATCTTTTAGCAATTCCAACCATCGTCGTTGCCGCAAATTCAACTCTTTTTGCTTGAAGATATACTAAAGGCTCTTATGATCTGTGTAAATATCTACATGAACACCATACAAGTAATGTCTCCATATCTTTAATGCATGAATCACTGGAGCCAATTCAAGGTCATGGGTTGGTTAATTTTTCTCATATTTTCGTAATTGCCTTGAAGCATATGCAATCACCTTATCATGTTGCATCAACACACAGCCTAGCCCAATGCCTGAAGCATCGCAGTAAAAAACATAACCTTCCAATCCCTCTGGAAGTGTCAGGACTCGGGTAGAAGTCAATCTATCTTTTAGCTCCTGGAAACTACGTTCACAAGCATCTGTCCATTGAAACTTTGCTGATTTCTGGGTCAGCTTTGTGAGTAGTACAGAAATAGAAGAAAAACCTTCAACAAATCTCCTGTAATAACCTGCTAAGCCCAGAAAGCTACGAACCTCTGTAGGAGTTGGGGGCCTTGGCCAAGTCTTCACGGCCTCAACCTTTTGGCTATCTACCCGAATAACATCGGCTGAAACAATGTGCCCCAGAAATGTCACTGAGTTCAACCAAAACTCACACTTAGAAAAATTGGCGAATAACTCTCGAGTTTGAAGAACTCTAAGGACAGTATGCAAATGATCCGCGTGTTCTGCTTGGGATCTAGAATACACCAAGTTGTCATCGATGAATACAATCACAAATAGATCTAGGAAGGGTCTGAACACATTGTTCATCAAATCCATAAATATTGCTGGTGCATTAGTTAGCCCAAATGACATTACCCAAAACTCAAACTGGCCATATCTTATTCTGAAGGATGTCTTAGGGATATCTTTCTCCCTAACTCTCACTTGATGATACCCGGACCTCAAATCTATCTTTGAAAAGCATTTGGCGCCTTGTTATTGGTCAAATAAGTCATCAATACTCGGAAAAGGATATTTATTCTTAATCGTCACCTTATTCAATTGCCGATAGTCAATGCACATTCATAAGGAGCCATCATTCTTTTAGACAAACAATACGGGTGCTCCCCACGAGGATGAACTAGGTGGGCCATCCTTCAACTCTTTCAATTCTGCGTGGGCCATTCTATAAGGAGGAATAGATATAGGCTTGGTGTCTGGCAACACATCAATAGCAAAATCAATCTCCCGCTCGTGAGGGAGGCCTATAAGCTCTTCCGGGAATACATCCAGAAACTCATTCACTGCTGGAACTTACTGAAGAGTCGACAGTTCAGCTTCTACATCTTGAACCTGAACTAGATGATAAATGCAACCTTTTGTGATCATTTTCCTTGCCTTTAGATAGCAAATAAACCTACCTTTTGGTGACGAAGTATTCCCTTTCAATTCTAAAACTGGTTCTCCCGGAAATTGGAAGCGAACCATTTTCATTCTACAATCAACATTGGCATAGCAAGAAGCCAACCAATCCATGCCCATAATAACATCAAAATCCACCATTTTTAACTCATGCAAGTCAATCACAGTACGATGGTCACAAATCACAACTATGCAGTTTCTATATACTCGGCTAGCTATTACCGATTCACCAACGGGTGTAGACACCTCAAAAGGTTTGATCGACTCCGGTTTGACTCTAAACTGACTCGCGACATATGGGGTAACATATGACAATGTGGAATCCGGATCTATAAAAGCATATACATCATGAGAAAATACTGATAATATACCTGTGACAACATCAGGAGAAGACTCAAGATCTTGTCGTCCAGCCAAAGAATAAATACGGTGCTGAGGACCGCTAGAATCGGGGACTCTCCCTCTGCCTCTACCATGGCCGACTGGCATATGTGAACCTGGCCCCATAGGGCGTACAGATGATGAAGATCCGGCTACCGACACTGAAGACTGGGTCCTACCTCTACCACCAACTGAGGGGCAATCACGCATAATATGGCCTGACCGACCACATGAATAGCAACCCTCTGAACCCGATTGGCACTTAACCCAATGTAACTTCCCATACTGGGAACATTGTGGCACAGGTGGCCTCGTCTAACCTGAATCGCCTCTGAACTGCGAACCGAAAAAACTCTGACTCGGCCCGGAATGAATGGACCTATCAAATCTCTGGCCTGAAAATCGTGGAGGTGCACTAGTCATAGAATGTCCTGAATGCCTAGAAAATTAATGTCTGTGCCCGCCTCTATACTCACTCATCGGACATAAAGATCTAGCCCTCTTGTAATACCCTCTATCATGCTCACGTTCAGTTCTTTGTTGTCGTAGGCTTTCTTCTAAATTTTGACCATGGGCCTGAATGCGTGAAATATCCATATTGTCCTGAATGGACGCAGTCAAGCACCTATCCATCAAAGGTGGCCCTAGGCCTTTCACAAATTTGTGCACTCGGTCACCCATATCCGCTACCATGGCCGAAGCATACCTAGCCAAAGAATTGAAGCGGAGACTATACTCTAAAGCACTCAGGCTTCCTTGCCTCAAATTCAAGAACTTATCGGTTCTAGCTTGCCGAACTTCTGGAGGAAAATAATATCGGAGGAAGGCATCTACAAATTCTTGCCATACCGGGGGAGGCGCATTGGCTCCCGTGAAGCCATCCAAACTGTGTACCAATGAACCGCAACATCCCTCAATCTACAAGATGCTAACTCTACCGATTCGGTGTCCGAAGCTTGTATCAACCGAATCGTCCTCAACATTCCATCAAAAATATTATGAGGGTCCTCATCCGGCTTTGATCCAAAGAATTTCGGAGGGTTCAAGCTAATAAAATCACGGGCCCTTGCACTAACAGCCCTATCACCTTGCCCTGTACTTTGCCGTTGAGTCTGGGCAGCAACCAATTGAGTAAGCAAATGAATGGCCTCTTTTACATCTTAGCCTGAAGCATCCGGTGGAGGAGCTGGAGGTGCTGGAGCTGGGGATGAGGCTCCCTCACGCTCCTCAAAAATAGGCACTGAATGGAGGACTGAGATTGAGCCGCATTCTAGGACTCACTTTCCTCTACAACCGTTGGCGGTGCTCTTTCAGCCCGCTTTTCTGCCACTGTCTTGCCCTTTTGGGCTGCCGTATCCTTTCTCTTTACATGCATTTTTGAAATACATAACACACGGTTACGGAAAAAGAAGTCCTTATATCATAGCTCTATCGCACGATCTTATGAAGAAAGAAGGTCATTCATTCCTAAAATGCCCGCAGCCTCTTGTTTATTAGTGTGGCGCGCAACACACCCATAACCAAGACTCTACTGGACACAGCTCGTAGACATACCCTAGGACAGAACTGCTCTGATACCACTTTTAACACGACCCAACTGGAGGGCCGTGACGGGCACCCGGTGCTAACCCACCCGGGCACCTCTTATCATACTTTTACATTTACATCTAGGTGAGCCACATAGTGAAATCATACTTTCCATCCATTATTCATACCAATTCCATTGGGCCACAATACATATATATCATCATCAATAACAATGCCCATGTAGAAGTACATAAGCCAACGAGGCTAACAAATGACATCCAAAATATCGACCGACAAGGCCAAACACATCTAACCATATACACATGTCTACGAGACTCTAAGGATAGTATGTCATATCATATAGGCGGGACAGGACCCCGCTATGCCCATAAATATGTACACAAAAGAATAAATACCAAAACTGTAGCTCTGAATGAAATGGAGCTCCGCTATGTAGTCCCTGAGTAATAAAGCTATGTATCAAGCCTGTCTCCCTAGCCACCTGCGGGAATGACGCAGCGTCCAAAACAAAAGGACGTTAGTACGAAGAATGTACAGAGTATGTAAAGCATGTTCAAAATCATTATGAAAGCATAATAGATAACATAAGAGATAGCATAGGATGGGAGATAGTAGTATTATCGTCATAAACACTTACTTGCTTTTCATAGGGACTTTCCATTTCTAATGCGTGATTTTGTACATACATCCATATCCGTATCCGTATTCATATCCGTACTCATTTTCGTATTCATTCTCGTATTCGTAGCATATTCGTATTTATACTCATATTTATATCGTATACCTATCCATATCATGTACATAGAATACCCGACCATGAAGGTTCGGTGGTTTCACATACCCGGCAATGACAAGGCTTAGTGTCATACATACCTGGCCCTACCAAGGCTCGGTGTTATACATACCTGGCCCTACCAAAGCTCAGTGTTTTCTGTACCCAACTGCAGTGGTGCGCGCGCAATACATATATATTCTACCCGGTCATATAAGCTCGGGGTTTCATAATAGTCATACATAGACACATATACATAAAAGCTCATAAGCATCTTTAGCATCATTACTATCATCGTTCATTACATCTATCCTTAGAGGATTACTCGTCATATGAGGAATTTAGGACAATCGTAACATATCGAGAATCATGAGCTTAGTAGCTTTTGAAGATGGCATCATTTGGAGGACATCATAGGCTTATAGAAGATTAGATATTTGTCCAAAGAACCATGCCTTATGAAAGAAGGGTTAGCCTTACATACCTTTCCGTTCAACTATTCTATCACTTGCACGTTCTTGTTACAGCCCGGAAAACAAAAATTCCCTGTTGATGCACACCTAAACTAACGAAAGGCACGAAGTATACGGTATCGTAATAAGTGAGAAGTTACATTTTGATGACCCTAATTGAGATTTTCAAAGACATTCGGAGTAAGGGAAGAATGTTTGCCAAGATAGGGCAAGGCATACGATGTGTATCAGAAAGGATTTACGAGTACAAGTTAATAATGACTTAATGGTGTCTTGGAGAAGAGTTATAACGTACCTTAGATTGTTAATGAAGTGTTAAACAAGTGAGAAGAAGGTTCCATAAGGATTTGAGATCAAACGAAGTGACGAGAACAAAATCGGAGAGAGCAAGATTATACGACCAATTATACGGTTCGTATAATATTATACGGTCCGTATAATGGTCCGCAAAACTATCACAGTGAAGGTCCCTCGTTGATGGGATTATACGATCACTTATACGGACCGTATAATGTGCCATATAATGGTCGCAGAAGTGATATGTTGATGGGTTGATTTCACGGTCACTTATACGGACCGTATAAGTTTATACGGACCCTATAAGTGTCCGTATATTTTCCCGACGGGTCAGATTTAATGTTTTAAATAAGAGGACCCAAGTTCATTATTTTCATTTCCCATCTTCTCATTTCTTCTCCATAACTCAAGAACTCTCTAGAACCTTCCACACTCTTCATCCACAAGAACCCAAGAGAGATTGGTGATCAACTTCATCAAACCAACAAAATTAAATGTATGAAACTCATTGAAGTTCATCCAAGCCAATAAATTCCAATGGAAGTGAACTAGGGTTTTGGTGCAAGAGAAATATTTCCACTCAAGGCTTATTCAAACACTATCTGTCACGACCCAGCTAGGGGCCGCG
This sequence comes from Lycium barbarum, assembly GCF_019175385.1. NCBI lineage: Eukaryota > Viridiplantae > Streptophyta > Magnoliopsida > Solanales > Solanaceae > Lycium > Lycium barbarum. The sequence goes on from NC_083345.1 coordinate 74,264,086, forward strand.
ACGGGTACCCGGAGCAATTACGGAGCACCGCTTACTCTACTGCTTGTCTCGCTCATTTAATACTCTTTTATCAATTTTACATACCAATTGTAGGAAAATCATATTTAATCAAAATATAAATACTTTATATACATTTGCCCCTTGGCCATCAAAATAATATACATACATATGAAAACATCTTGTGAGACCATCTAACCCCACACTGCGTATCTACGAGCCTCTACTAACATAATGAATACATAGACGGAACAAGACTCCGCCATGCCCAAAATATGCATATATGAATGTACATCAACAGAATAGCCATAAGAACCTCCGAACAATGGAGTGCTATCTATCAGCTGACAGCTACTGAGGACCTGGGCCAAGCTCTCCTCCCTGTCTACCTGTGGGCATGAACACAGCGTCCGAAGAAAGGACGTCAGTACGAATATTTTACCGAGTATGAGAGGCGTACATAATGTAAGGAAACATCAGTAATATGAGGATAACATCGATATGAGACAACTGAATCTGACTGATAATCATACATGAAGTAATGCATGCTATCTTACTCATACTCATCATCATGACATGTATGCATCAT